>NC_089842.1:45380266-45542766 GCF_035609145.1 Eleutherodactylus coqui | reverse complement strand
TCGCAGGGAAACTAGTTAGAACAGTCTATCAGAAGTCGACATCTGTTAATAACTTTCTTAGTTAGCATAGTTTTCATCCTGCCCACTTAAACATGGCATCCAAAGGGACAGTTTCTTCAGCTTAGAAGTAATTGTACTGTTAGGGAAAAACTCTCTTTTAGGCCTTAGTCAGATGGGCGTTTTTTCGCGCGATTTGCGGATCGCATGACGGATCCGCATCCGCAAATCGCGTGACCGGTGCGCGCAAGTCGCCCGCAAATCGCCCGAAAATCTGCTCCTAGCCGCGTTTCATTAGAAACGGGCCGGAGCTGTCCAGCGCATTGCATTCAATGGAGACGGCAATGCGCTGCGGGCGAGCCCGGGATGAATTGTCGGTAAGGGCTTAAATATATAAGCCCTTACCTGCAATTCATCCTAAAATGTGTAAAAATTAAAAAAAATGGTATACTCACCTTCTGCCGGCAGCCGGAGCTCCGCGCGGCCGTCCTGCAGTGGGTGTGAAGGGGGTGTGAGTCAGACCTGCCCCTTGATTGGCTCAGCGCTGAGCCAATCAGAGGCATGCCTCACTCACACCCATTCATGAATTCATGAATGGATGTGAGTCAGACCTGCCCCTGATTGGCTCAGCGCTGAGAGACAGCAGTCACTCACCCATTCATAAATTCATGAATGGGTGTGTGAGTGTTTTCAGCCTCTGATTGGTCAGGGCTGTGACCAATCAGAGGCAGATCATTCAGCAGGCGGGGATTTTAAAGCCCCGCCGGCTGAATAGTGCCAAGAAGCAGTTCAGGAAAACTGACAGCGGCCGCGGCTGGACTCTGGCTGCAGCGGAAAGGTGAGTATACAATTTTTTTTAATTTTAACACATTTTAGGATGAATTGCCGGGAAGGGCTTATATATTTAAGCCCTTCCCGACAATTCACCCCGCGCACGCCGGCAGCCCATTGCTTTCAATGGAGCGGCTGTATTGCCGCTCCATTGAATTTAATGGGCAAACATCGTTCTTCTCTGCGACAGCTGTTACATCTGTGGCAGAGAAGAATGATTTGTCTTCTATATGTTCTCAATGGGGTCGGCGCTGCTGCCGCCGGCCCCATTGAGCGCATATACAGAAGAGAACAGGAATCGCAGATCGCAGATAGGTGCGATCTGCGATTTTTTGTTCTATAATTTATCGGACGAGCGCATAAAAAGCGCTCATGTGTCCGATACCATTGCAAAGCAATGGTTTTAAAAAATCGCCGGACGCATGCGCACGCGCAAATCGCGGCTAAAAACGCCCGTCTGACTAAGGCCTTAGTATGTCATTCGGCGTCCAAATTAAAAGTAAAATAAGTAAGTCTGCAGACTTAAAAAGACATCAGTATATACAGGTATATCAATTGATAGAGAGCAGGAATAAGCACTCCATTAGCCTTTTGTGTACCCAAATCAGCTCTGATTTTATTGGTCGTTGCAAGCTCTTTTATAGACCTATCACATATTTAATGTGACGTTGATTCTGAGCCAACCATTACATATTTTGTTTACATCATTCAGTAGTTTGCCACATGTTTAATCAAAGTCCATTCATGATACCTAATATTTTCCATTCTTCAGCGGTTCTGATATTTCCTTATACGTGTCTAAACATTTAACATTTCATAATGATTCAGCATAATTGTTTATTAATACGTGTTTAGTTTTTATGACTTTATTTGACTCTCCTGACTAGGCACCAGTTATGGTTTATTGCTGGTTAAGTCAAGCTGACATTCTAGCAAAGCCTGAGGTTCATACATGGTGATTCTAATACGAGAAATGATTTCTCTGAACCAGTAGAATCTAAAATAATATCACAAAAGCTGGGGTCCTGGGTAATTTTCCCCACAATTCCCCCCTTTTTAAAATAGTCCATGTGAGGAGACATTGTGGTACTTCAAGGAGGGTGGAGCCCTCCGAGCTGGACTATTTCCCAATTTTCTCTTCTTGCTTCGGGCCGGGTTCCCACCGATACGGCTCCTCGATATGACTGTTTAAAATTCGGAAGATTGTAATATAATCGTAAGTCCTTCATTATTTTCTTTGATGATTGTTTTCTTTGCTGATCAAGATGGCTCTTTTAATTCATGTATGTTCGTTGTTTTGCATTACTTGATTCCTCAGATATGAACAAACAAACACAAGCACTAGTTCTTATATAAACGTGACATTTCTATGTTATTTCCATAATAGGATGGTCTTGTTTTTGGTACATACTTCAGACACATAGTCACCAAATTTGGAATACACTGTATACAACAGCAGATCAATATTAATCCCACAACTATTGTTGCAAACATCAAAAATATTTTCTTTATCCAGCTCTGGCCGAACCATAAAAAATAACCAACTGAACCATCCCTGATTCACATCTTGTTTTCTACTAATGGATATTTCTTTCAACGTGTTAATCTTCTGATGTATTGATTCTGAATGATCAGAGAGGTTGAAACAACACATCCCCTCGAATTCTTCACAACCATGATTTAGTGTCAACAATAGGTAATCTATAGTGTCTATATTTTGCAGGGCGGCCTTTCTGACTCCATGCACATCTAATTGGAGGAGGTCTAAAGCTTGAGAGGTAGTATTTAAACCTTTTGCTAAATCAAAAACTATACCATTTATGACTCTCCCATTATATACAGCTAGCCCCCAAGCTCCTACTATAGAGAATCCTAACGCTTTTACTTCAGTGTTGCTAAGGAGGGTTGGTGGACCCTCACAGCTTTCATCTATCCCTTTTATTTCTCTTTTTACTTTGTTACGTTCTTCTAGTTTCTAGTACATAAAAATACTCAAACGGGACAGTGCACATGGTCCTCCTGTAACATTTGCTGGAATTTATGTATAAGTGAGATTTCCACATGATAAAACCCAACCAGTTGGTAATTTAACATGTCGAAAATGATTGGAGCTTCTAACAATCACTTTACAACGCATTTCATTTGTTACCTTCTTACATTGCTTTACCATACGAATACAGAGTATTTGAGAATCATCAGTAGCTTGTTCGGGGTGTGCTTCAATTTGCTGATATTTCCCAATTTCCTCAGGGTCACAAGTGAAATTATAGCACACCTCGGCTTCAGCTACATTCTTAACTTGAAACTTAGTCATATTAGTCCGTTCTGTATGTTCTATTTCCCTACAGTCAGGACAGTATTTGTACAAATTTAAGAAAGTATTCATGCTAGTTACATCGGATTCATTCACTAAACTATCATCATGTATTGCTGTAAATATATTTCTGAGCACTTTTACAGGTGTAGGATCTGATAACAAACATGTCCGTAAAATATCATTTCCACTTCTCAAATTAAGCATACACATACTTGAAATATTTAATACATCTCTTGCCAAATATTCCCATATATTGGGACGCCCTTCCGTCCATACGGACCATCTCCTTTCTACCTTTGTCATTTCATTTGGTTTCCAATACCATAGTATACCTGTAAGACAAATTGCAATACACGCCAAGAAACTAAGATACACATACTTCCCCTGGTATCTGGACCTTTTTACAGTGTGAAGCATGTATCCAATTTGGTTTTCCATCTAGTTTTACTGAGGTAGAGGTGGTCAGGAGAACTCGGAAGGGACCATCAAATCGTGGTTCCAGTGCTTTAGCTTGTGTCTTTTTATCACTACCCAATCACCAGGCTGCAATTAATGTGTACCTTCAAGAGAGTCTGGATCTGGAATGGAAGAGAACACTGGATCGTGTGTTACTTTAAGTTTCTTACTTAGCATGATAACATGATCTGAGTGCCATATTGGGCCTGCAGTTGCTGTGGAAAAATACAGCCCCAGTCTTGGCACACTTCCAAACAAAATTTCATAAGGAGACAAGCCTGTTTTCTTGTTAGGGACGTATCTTACAGAGAAAAGGGCCAAAGGCAAACACTCAGTCCTGGGTTTGCCAGTCTCCCTCATGACCTTCCGTATTTTTAATTTCAGGGTGCCATTCAGCCTTTCCTCTTTACCACTACTCTGTGGGTGGTATGGAGTGTGAAAGGCCTGAGTGATGCCCAAAGCTGACATTATGTGTTTCATTATTTCTCCTGTGAAGTGGGTACCTCTATCTGATTCAATAACCTCAGGTACCCCATATCTTACAGTTTATCTCGTTTATCAGTTTCTTTTTGGTCACTTGGGCAGTTGCCTCACACCACCCTGAGAACATGTCCACACATACTAACACAAATTCATACTTGCCTTTGCGGGGCAGTTGAATGTAGTCAATTTGCAGTCTCTGAAACGGGTAGAGTGGTCTAGGTGCGTGTTTCTGGGGTACTTTGACTTCTTGCCCAGGATTGCTTTACGGCACAAATCATGCAAAATTGGACAAATGATGCGGCAGCTACAGAAAAACCAGGGGCCAACCAGAATTTCTCTAACGTTGCAACCATTGCTGTCTTTGATAGATGCATCCTTCCATGAATCAGCTGGGCCATCATAGGGAACAAGGCACGTGGAAGGCAGTTCTTCATATGCCGTCATCTTCCTTGGCCCCAGCTTTCGTCCACTTGTCTTTTTCCTCTTTGCTAGCTTGTGTTGAGAAAGTCTTAATAATGTCCATATCAGATGAAACAGGTTTCCCTGTGTCTGCTTTAGAACAAAATGTCTCTGTACCTGTATCAGAACAAAATGTCTCTCTTGTGACTGTATGAGAACAAAATGTCTCTCTTGTGACTGGGTCGGGGTCTGTATGCTGTGTAGCAAAAACCCCCTTTTCTTCTTTCTTTTCCATGGTTGTATCTTTTGTATGTGCTTTGATCTTTAGTACTGCTATCTTATCTGGCCATAGCAAGGCCTCAATTAATTCTTTCACTGCAGCACCATTTCTTAATAGGTTGTCCAGCAGAAGTTAAAAATTGTCTGGCCTTCCATATGGGGCCGTAATCATGAGCAATGCCGAAAGCATACCTGGAGTCAGTGTACACATTTACTGTTTTACCTGTGGCCACTCTACACGCCTCTGTGAGTGCTTTTAATTCCGCTTCTTGTGCTGAGACATGCGGAGGCAGAGACTCTGCTTTTACCGTGTTATGTTGTGTTACAACTGCATAACCGGAGTGGAATCAGCCATCTTCACCCTGATAACGAGAACCATCTACAAAAAGTTCAAAATCAGGATTATCTAATGGCTTTTGCAACAACATTTTCAAAACCTGCTGTTTCTTGTTGCATCAATTCTATGCAATCAGGCTCGTGTGTATCATCAAATGTGTCATCATCAATTTCTGTATTTTCCCCTTCTTCCCCTCCTCCCTCCCCCCTTTTGGAATCTGGATAATCCACTGGCAATAGAGTAGCCGGATTCAAGGTAGTACATCTTTGAAAGGTAATGTTAGGAGGCATGAGGAGTGCACATTGCAAAGCAGGTCTGTCTGGCTGAATAGTAGGCCACAGGCCGTGGCCTGCCACCATGTTGTTGGCAAAGTACTGCTGTAGCATGTCCAGACAGTTCTGTACAGTAGTCGGAAAGTTAGTTGGGTAGACCCAGTGCAGGAGAAGAAGTGATAGCCCGTTTTAGCAAATGAAAGTTAGTGATTGCTTCTTCAGAAAAAAAAAAGTGAAGGGAGTGGTAATAAGAGCCTAAAAAGGTTCGAAGCTTTGCAGCAGAATTTGAGAAAGGCAAATTTTGAATAGCCTTCTTCCTTTCTTCCGTCAAATGCCTGGTTCCTTGTGACAGGCAGTGACCAAGAAAGATTACATTCTACTTACAGAACTGAAGCTTGTCTTTTAAAGCTTTACATCTATTATCTGCTAGCAAATGGAGCAGTGAGATTGATGCCTGCTGCCAAATCTGAAGATTGTCAGCACATAGTAACAAATCATCCACATATTGTAGCAAGACCACCCCTTGTGGCCAGGGCCAGGCCTGCAGAAAAGTTTGTAGGGCCTGTGTGTATATATTTGGAGAATTCTGCGCTCCTTGTGGCAGAACTGTCCAAGTATACTGTTTTCCCCTGAAAGTGAATGCAAAGAGATATTGTGAATCGGGGTGCAATACAACTGACATAAAGGCTGACATAAATTGCTAAGGTCAATCACTGTAAAAAAGGTGGCGCTAGCGGGTACTTGTGCCTTGAGGCTTTACCTTTAAACCCCTGTCTCTGTATTATCATGACAGCTCTAGGGTTTGTAACTTGTTCAGATCTTTCATTTAATTCTATTCCTTTTGCTGCCTACAACAGATTCTTATATTCAGTCTGCCGCCATTTAGGCTTGCATTCCTATAATTTCTTGCGAATGGAGGGTTTAAGACCTTCCACATTTTTATTTGGCTACGTGTTTCTCCCATAGCAGCTTCCTCTAGATTTGACTCTGCTATACTTTTCTAGTAATCACAGGGTAAAGTCCTTTAGACTTAGAAGCCAAAGGTCCTTCACCTGCTGCTTCCTGCTTACAAATGCGCTGAGAAAAAAAAGTTATTGCTGTTCTTTTGAGAGAGCCGTCTGCCAGTCCAGTAAGGACCTTTTTCTTCCGTGAGTAACTTTTTATTAGAATCATAGGGTGGTGGATTTTGTATTTTAAGAGTGTAATACATTATACCTTTGTACTCTTTTTATTGATAACTTATATCTTCGCTTGTTTTACTTATTTTTATCCTATTGTTTATTATCCCATACATGCTTTTAGCTGCAATCCTCCCCCCCTGGCAATTCCTGAATTCTTCCCAAAAGAAAGATTTAAGAATTCTAGCTTCTCCTAAACCGGGTCTTCTTAGTAACTTATTACATTGTTTTCCTACTGCACTTTGTCCCTCCATTTCTTCCACTATTTCCCTAGCGGTTTTCCATTGGTTACCGCCATTTGGGTGTATGTTTCCCATTTTATTTTCCCTGTACTTCCTCCCACTTCTTCCCTCTGGCCTTAACTACTACCCTTTACTTAAGAAGGGCGTTTCCCTGACTAGGTATATAAATATATATGAATATATATATATAGTCTACATAAAATAGCTTCTTTTCTATTTCTTATTTCCCAAGGCGCAGTGAAGGGGATCTTTGTACCCCAAGGCTATAAAAATTTTCCTGTCTATAGGATTCCGTAATCATACACACCCAAATTAAGAGGACAAAGTACAGTAGTACGCTTAGCAGCGCTCTAGTATATGCTGAAGGGAATCATTATAAAACATAAAACATGGGACGCAACATTCTTACCTGCCAAAATGACACACCAGATCCCTTTTACAGGTTCTTTGAAAATTAGGCTTTAAATGAGATAAAAACACCCACTTAGCTCCGGACAGAAAGAGGAAAATGTCAGTAAAAACACAGATTGTATGGTAAAATATAATCTCTTACCTGTACAGCGCTGTTTTTAAATCTGTGGTTTCCTGGTATCCTCGCTCCTCCACTGCTAGGTCCGGGGTCCAAGGGGAAAGATCTCCTGCCTTGATAGGGTTTCGGCACCAAATTTGTTAGGGAAAAACTCCCTTTTAGTATGTCATTCAGCGTCCAAATTAAAAGTAAAATAAGTAAGTCTGCAGACTGAAAAAGACGTCAGCATACACAGGTATATCAATTGATAGAGAGCAGGAATAAGCACACCGTTAGCCTTTTGTGTACCCAAATCAGCTCTGATTTTATTGGTCGTTGCAAGCTCTTTTATAGACCTATCACATATTTAAAGTGACGTTGATTCTGAGCCAACCATTACATATTTTGTTTACATCATTCAGTAGTTTGCCACATGTTTAATCAAAGTCCATTCATGATACTTAATATTTTCCATTCTTCAGCAGTTCTGATATTTCCTTATACGTGTCTAAACATTTAACATTTCATAATGATTCAGCATAATTGTTTATTAATACGTGTTTAGTTTTTATGACTTTATTTTGAGGTAAGTATATTGCTTATACCTATCAAATTCTGTTACATTATCTGTTATCAATCTGTAGCTCTCTCTCTTATCAATTTATATCTGTATTTCACCTATCTCCTGACTAGTCACCAGTTATGGTTTATTGCTGGTTAAGTCAAGCTGACATTCTAGCAAAGCCTAAGGTTCATATATGGTGATTCTGATACAAGAAATGATTTCTCTGAACCAGTAGAATCTAAAATAATATCACAAAAGCTGGGGTCCTGGGTAATTTCCCCCACAGTACCAATGATAGCGATTTTCAAGGATCGTTTTTTTTACAATGGGGTTACCCTAAAAAAAGTACTTGATGACTCTTGGAATTATGCATGTTTTCAATTGAGACAAAATCTTTTAGTACAATGCAAGGTGACAAGTCCTTTAGGGTCACTGGCTCATATGACATTCATTCTAAAGAGATTTTTAGGATCTTTCATAAATATTGGCATATATACTGCCAGGGTAATTTCTGCGTACAGCACCAATCAGGCCCACCCCAATGCCCCGCTGCCGGCGGTAAAGAAGAGACACCACACATGGAGGTCTGCTATAGTTCCTCACACGGGGACATGACTTCGCAGTTTATTACAGAATACATGAGATCTTATACCCTATGGTCTCATCACTAGGAATGGGTGATGGGCTCATTGGCTCAAATTCACCGCATAACCATATATGGGAAGTCCGGATGTCCGGCCTGAGACAGTGAAAGTCATATACGTAGTTGAACAGTCGTTATCTAGATATGGCGCTTCTAGGAAAACAGCCAAGCATGCGGCCTTCGTGTCTGGTTCTGTATCATCTCTGAATTTCTGGAAGCATCTCTCTCAGCCTTGCAAACTTTTGGAATATCTGATGTAAGGCGACATATAAGTTTTTCTCATTTTAACTTTGAATAGAACTTGCATACAGGTATAAAAGCATAAAAAACATATAGCAATATATACATATACCCTCACAAACCCCCCTAAAAACTTATATGGAGATCAAGCACCAGACCTTGCACTCTCCCTTGCGTCAGGGTTTCCCCACTGCCCGTAAGTCCCTACTCCTAAAAGGGGGGATCCCTACCTCACCTCAGAAGGAGGCCATGGATTCCTTGGGCTCATTTTCCGGGCATCCATACCCTCTATCTGTACAAGTTAACACCCCACAGGGTGTGCCCTCGCTCGAACCTAAGGTCTTCTGCACTATCCCTAGGCAAATGGGAAGTCCACTGACAGTTCATCTTAGGAGATCGGGGCAGGCGAAGTACTAGTCCATCTCTCCATTCTTCTGGTAACGTACGTGGTTGGCACTATCGGAACTGGCTCTTCATCTTTTTCAAACAAGGGAAATGTTGGTGTCACATTATCCAGTCCCTTACTCATACTCTTTTTGATCAAAGGGATAATACACATACAGGAAATTACATACCCCACCTCTTTCTGCTCAAAACATATCCAGTGCCACTCTATTTTGGAACGCCATGGATGCAGTGGGCCCTAACTGGTCAGCTAACCCTTGTAAAGCATGCCTGGTGTAGTTTACAAACCTCTGCTGAGGTGACAATAGCAAATAAGGACTCAAAGCCTGCTTTAACCTGATCTCTAGAATTAAATTCATCTGGCACCCCCCCTTGGCACTCCTATTGCATCTATGTATACATGTGGATCAAAGTTACCACCTGGAGCGTCAACTTCTCTCTTAGCACGATGCAGTGTTGGATTCTCACCCTCAGTGTAGGCTTCATATTGCACATTTGATTGTATTCATTTGTTCTGAAACAGGGGGCTAGTGTACAGTAGTCAAAGGTGTGTGTTAGAGAAATTGTACCACATTATTGCATGTAAAGGATATGCAGGATCATGAGTTTTTGCAGTGCGAAGTGTGGATCCAAGTGGGCTTTCCTTCGAGCTTGACTGCAGTTGGGGTGGTGAGCAACATCTGGTAGGGACATTCAAACAGGGTTTCTCTCTCAAACTTTTTTACATAGACCCTTTCACCTGGTTTCAGATTGTGACACTCATCTGTAGGACCTGGGAGAAAAGCAGAGACTGCAGAATGCATTATTGACAATTCCTTGGAGAGACCTATGACAACATTAACAAGAAAATCATTCCCCAAACTCAGTTACTGTGGCATGTACCCTCCGGAGAAAAGAAAAAACTAATTGAAGACACCCAATTCAAAATTTGACCATTTTCTTCATTGCCTTTTGTATCTACTTTCCCACTACTCCGCGGATGGTAGGATGTGTGAAAAGTCTGGAATATACCCAAAGCAGACATGATGTGTTGCATTATTTCACCTGTGAAGTGTGACCTTTGTTTGACTCAATCACTTCCGGTACCCCGTATCTGCAGATTACCTCATTCATGAGCTTCTGTGTGGTTACCTGCTTATTTACTTTGGTAACAGGGTAGGTCTTTCCAACCTGAAAAACATCAACAACAACAAGCACATATTCATGCTTCCCAACAAGTGGGAGCTGAGTATAGCCAATTTGCAATCCCTGAAATGGGTAGTGTGGTCTAGGCAAGTGTGATGTGGCAAATTTACTTCTGCCCTGTTGCTTACGGCAAAGATCATGCAAAATTGGACAAATGATGCAGCAGCTACAGAAAACCCAGGAGCCACCCATCCTCTTCAAGCGTGACATCATTGCTGCTTTGAGAATGCGTCTTTCTGTGCATCAGCTGGGCCATCATGGGGCACAGGGACTGTGGTAGGCAAGTGCTGTTGACTGTTCGCCATACGCTGTCCCTTTTTAGTCCATTTTTCCTTTTCTTCCTTGCTGGCCTGTAACTGTAAAGTCTTTAGCAAATCAAAGTCCAAAGTTTTTTATCAAAGTCCAAGTTTAGTCAAAGTCCAAAGTTTTTATCAAAGTCCAAAGTTATTGTCAAATTCTTCTTTTCTTCTTTTCTTCCACGGCTTGAGGGCCGCTGCCTTTGCTGTGTGGTCTGTGATGGCGTTGCCTCTTGTTTCTCAGGTGTAGGAATTGGTGTGAGCTTTCCACTGTCAGGTAGAAGTAGGGTCTCCGTGAGACTCTGCACCGCTGCACCATTCTTAATTGGCTGTCCTGCTGAGGTAAAAAACTGTCTGGCCTTCCATGTTGGGCCGTAATCATGAGCTATGCCAAATGCATACCGGGAGTCAGTGTAAATGTTTTCCGTCTTACCTTTCGCCACTCTACACGCCTCAGTGAGGGCTTTCAATTCCGCTTCTTGTATTGAGACATGCGGAGGCAGAGCTTCTGCTTTTAGGACATCTTGTTGTGTGACCACTGCATATCCAGTGTGGAGTCGTCAATCACCCTGGTACCATCTATAAAAAAACAACTCAAAATATGCATGGTTAACAAGGGCTTTCAGTCACTTTTTTAAAACTTAAATTTTCTTGTTGCATCAATGCTAGACAATCAGGCTGATATTCTATTTCAAAAAGATCAGAATCTTGTTGCAAAAAAATTAAAAATGGCTGATTTGCAATACCTAGATCACCTATGCCTTCACTTCCCCCCCTTTGAACCAGGGTACTCAATTGTAAGAAGAGTAACCGGGTTTAAGGTAGTAGAACATTGTAAAAAGATTTGATGGATGCAGATAAGGCCTGTAAGATGTTAGCACCAATAACAGAGACATGAGTTACATCGGAGCAGAATAATCTACAAACACCTATTAATATTGGAAATGTGATATCCTTTAAGCGAATTCATTATTAATCTGATCCTGCCTGCAATGTCTTATCAAATTTGAGAGAGAAAAAAAAATAAAAAATTTTACTAGCTGCTCAAGATCCTCAACCCCTCCCTTGTGGACAAGAGAGGGATGAAACATTATGTCCTTTACATCATCTAGCTCCACCCCTTCGATACTGGCTGCTTGCTTCTTTTTTTCACAACTTCATTTCAGCTTAACAGTCTAAGGCCTTAGTCAGACGGGCGTTTTTAGCCGCGATTTGCGCATGCGCATGTGTCCGGCGATTTTATAAAACCATTGCTTTGCAATGGTATCGGACACATGAGCGCTTTTTATGCGCTCGTCCGATAAATTATAGAACAAAAAATCGCAGATCGCACCTATCTGCGATTCCTGTTCTCTTCTGTATATGCGCTCAATGGGGCCGGCGGCAGCAGCGCCGACCCCATTGAGAACATATAGAAGACAAATCATTCTTCTCTGCCACAGCTGTAACAGCTGTGACAGAGAAGAACGATGTTTGCCCATTGAATTCAATGGAGCCGGCAATACAGCCGCTCCATTGAAAGCAATGGGCTGCCGGCGTGCGCGGGGTGAATTGTCGGGAAGGGCTTAAATATATAAGCCCTTCCCGGCAATTCATCCTAAAATGTGTTAAAATAAAAAAAAATTGTATACTCACCTTTCCGCTGCAGCCGGAGTCCAGCCGCGGCCGCTGTCAGTTCTCCTGAACTGCTTCTCGGCACTATTCAGCCGGCGGGGCTTTAAAATCCCCGCCTGCTGAATGATCTTCCTCTGATTGGTCACAGCCCTGACCAATCAGAGGCAGGTTTCACTCACACACCCATTCATGAATTCATGAATGGGTGAGTGACTGCTGCCTCTCAGCGCTGAGCCAATCAGGGGCAGGTCTGACTCACATCCATTCATGAATTCATGAATGGGTGTGAGTGAGACATGCCTCTGATTGGCTCAGCGCTGAGCCAATCAGGGGGCAGGTCTGACTCACACCCCCTTCACACCCACTGCAGGACGGCCGCGCAGAGCTCCGGCTGCCGGGAGAAGGTGAGTACATATATATTTTTTATTTTTACACATTTTAGGATGAATTGCAGGGAAGGGCTTATATATTTAAGCCCTTCCCGACAATTCATCCCGGGCTCGCCCGCAGCGCATTGCTTTAAATGGAGCCGGCTCTATTGCCGTCTCCATTGAATTTAATGCGCTGGACAGCTCCGGCCCGATTCTAATGAAACGCGGCTAGGAGCAGATTTTCGGGCGATTTGCGGGCGACTTGCGCGCACCGGTCACGCGATTTGCGGATGTGCATCCGTCATGCGATCCGCAAATCGCGTGAAAAAACGCCCGTCTGACTAAGGCCTTAGCATCCACATCACAACCAAGTAAAGTCTTATGCATGGGGCGGGGGGACTTTTATCCCCAGTCAATATCTGCATCACACATTTTACATTTATTGTAGCCTGAGCACGGGTCACTAACTCTCATCCATCCATGCGCTCAAGTTTGCCCCGTCAGCCCCCCCCCCCCCCTGAAGGTGTACCAATACATACAGATGCACAGACAAAAAAAGTTTGACAAACAAACATACATCAGTTGAAAAACATTGAGGTGAGTGCTATAATGTTATAAAGTACATGATTCTATTGAGATGAGATTGTGAATGAGCGCTATTTTTGACAAATTATTGAAAAAAAAATTGCTGAGTGACTGAGACATTCTATCTTTCTTATTTACTGAAGCTATTATATGCTATATTAAACGCTGAAGTATTTTAGTTTCTGTGGCCCTGAGCTTAGAGTGAATTCTGAAAGCCCCCATCTTTGCAAAATAACTGTTATCTCTATGAATATGCATTCACCGACAAAGTTGTTTTAGTTTAACTATTTCCTGCATTTGAACTCATAATTAACACATATGCTGGGACCTTCTGACAGCTTACACCTGTATGAAAGAGACCAAGACGTGTCCATTTGTGACCTCAGAACCCAGTAAGAATATACCTTAGAAATTGCTATATTTCCTGCCTTGTAAGACAGTATAATTAATTAAATTCATTTCAATTCATTTTAAGCAAGCAAAGATATTTTCCAGGGTTATTATTGCATTCTCTCTGCTTTGTTATCGCTTGACCTTGAAAACTAGACACAAGCTGCAGCTTCAAGTAAACAATCCTTCTCCTCTAAAAGCAAGCTCAGTTAACCATTTGCATATATATACATATATACACACATATATATCCACCTAGTATGGATTATACATATTATACACCTTTTCCTCTCTCTTTGCCAACAAATCACGTCTTGTAACCTTTTTCTCGACTTTGCTTGTTTCCCATATTCCTCTCCCTACCTAACTGCCAATGTAACCTTCAATAGACACTCTCCCGACACCCTCTCGTTCACTTACTGTACTTTCCAACATTTCACTTACGGATACTTTCTTAAACAAATAATGTGTACATACTTAACTTTCTCTGACTGTCTCTCTGCTTCTCACTTCAGCACTTTCTAGCAACCCTTGGTCTTTCAAGGCGCCCTTCTTGGTCCTAAAGACCTCCTCCCAGTCACCATACTGTAATCTACCGTGCGGGTCCTTGTTACACATTTTCATAAGTTTTCTTACATTTTACAGATTGGAACTCTTGTCTCTCCTCCACCAATTGATCCGCACGGTGGCAGCCCATAATGGGATCCATCTTCTTTAATAAGGTCTTACCCATATTAGAACAACAACAACAATAATAATAATAACACGCTCCATAGAATGTATCCTCCTAATTCCAAATTGTCAGCCCCTTATATACTGGCAAAACAACCGAAGGTCTCTTCTCCTATGGAACCAGCCTCACAGAATGCATCCCTCTGAAATCAAATCGTTAGCCCCATATATAAGGCAAAACAACCGAGGGTCCCTTCTCCTATGAAGCCTGTCTCACAAAATGCATCCCTCTTAAATCAAATTGTTAGCCCCTTATATACTGGAAAAACAACCGAGGGTCCCTTCTCTTATGAGACTAAATGAAAAGAAAGAGAAAAAAAATTCTGCAGATACAACAATCTCCACTATCATTAAAACGTTAAAACTTCAAAGTACAAATAGACTAATGACTAGTCCCTGGGTGAGAGATTGGTGCGCATATCACGGTCAGTGGTCCGTGACGGCAAACCCGAAGCCCACACGAGTTACCGTGTAGAACTCTTAACCCAACCCATCCGGTCACAAAACACAGATAGTCCCTCCCGCTGCAAGACTCTCAGCGTAAAACACAACATAAATATATGCCGGTCTTACCTGGAGTTCTGTGAGTTCAGGCTCGGTTTGCAGCAGGACGGCTTCCCCGTGGCGTGGATCCGGGTGGACTGCGCTGTACGGCTCCGGTTTTACCATCCCACTTTCGTTGGGCGCCATTGTCAGGGAAAATTCTGCGTACAGCACAAATCAGGCCCACCCCAATGCCCCGCTGCCGGCGGTAAAGAAGAGACACCACACACAGAGGTCTGGTATAGTTCCTCACACGGGGACATGACTGCGCAGTTTATTACAGAATACATGAGATCTTATACCCTTTGTTCTCATCACTAGGAATGGGTGATGGGCTCATTGGCTCAAATTCACCGCATAACCATATATGGGAAGTCCGGATGTCCGGCCTGAGACAGTGAAAGTCATATACGTAGTTGAACAGTCGTTATCTAGATATGGCGCTTCTGGGAAAACAGCCAAGCACGCGGCCTTCGTGTCTGGTTCTGTATCATCTCTGAATTTCTGGAAACATCTCTCTCAGCCTTGCAAACTTTTGGAATATCTGATGTAAGGCGACATAAGTTTTTCTCATTTTAACTTTGAATAGAACTTGCATACAGGTATAAAAGCATAAAAAACATATAGCAATATATACATATACCCTCACAATACCATGATGATACCGATTTGGCCCAAGTACTGTCTCCTTGTCCATCTATCATTTTCAGGAAAAGTAGGCAGCTTCATGAAGAATAAGAGTAACAAAGCCGTCATCCCTGAAAGCAGACTGGCAGCTTTGCTACTACTACTCTTCTCTCTAATTTATATACTGGGCTAGGGTAAATTGCTCTCCAGTTTTGATAGAGAGATCTGGAGGATTGCTGACTAGTAGTTTGCACTAAATTCTCAAGGGAGATAGGATTCTATGAGGTCTAGTAAGAGTTTTAGTTATCTTTAAGTATATGCATCTATAAAGATTTTTTTAGCTCCTCAGGTGTAGGGTATACTCCTCATCGTAATACCAATCGCACATATAATCTGTGAGCTATGGGATAGATGACCATGTAGACTGTAGAATAAACCTTATCAACCTACTCAATTGAGGTTATCTCAAAGTAACATGTTGAACCATGAACTATGAATCATAAACCACACTTATTAAATCAACTTCCTACATCAGCCTAATAGCTGGAAATAGAGTTTATATTATAGTGAAAAATTATCTATGTGGACAGACATACACAGACTAGTTGAGAGAGCCCTATTATTGTGGGATGACGCCACTGGAGGGGGTATTCTACAAACTACCTGTGGTTTGGAGGTTTCTCCATACTCGGCACTTCAGAACTAGAGCAAGTGACTCTGATAAGGCCAATTTGCATAGTGCTTTGAGATTCTTTCATATAAGTATTGGGGGTTCCATTGTAGCCCTACTCTGTGGGCTGAGCTGTTGGAGAGTGCTGGTAGCAGGATTGATTTGGGGCAGTTCGCCACTCACCGAAACGTCTGCACTTTATCTACGAATACAGAAATTGTTTTTTGTTCCATTACTTGTCTGCCCACAAATTAGAGCTCTAGATTGAGCTATTCAGCTATGTGTGTTTGTCTTCAGCCCTAAGCTTTTAATTTTACTAATAAAGGTTATTTTTTAAGGGATTTAAGCTGTCAAGGGCCTGTTTGAAATATTAGAGATCTCTCTGCCCTCAGTGAAGTTTGGCTCTGAAACATGGCTTAATCATAATATTCTCAAATGGACTTTTCTGTGTTCTGAATGTCAAGCATGCAAATATATCAACCATAGCAATTATTGTGTGAGTGATTCTATGCAAAAACAATATGAAAATACAGTTTGTCAACTTTAAGTCTTGTAATGTTATCTATATGGTGACTTGCAGTTGCCCATGTAAGTATATTGGTAAAGCAACACAATAATTGAGGAGATGGTTACTAGCAAAGGTGGGTAATGTATTGCGAAAAGAGCAGACTTCTGTGGCATTAAACGTGAAGACCTTTGATTTAACCCCTTGAGTGGCGGGTTTCCTGCCACCCTGTCGTGCCCACCAGGGCAGGTTTTTTAAAATGGTCTAATCATTGAATTTCAACTAATTTTGCAGTTGCGTCTCAAAAGCCATAACTTTTTCATTTTTCCATTGACATGGCCATATGAGGGCTTGTTTTTTGCGGGACAAGTTGTGATTTTTTTAAACGGGGGAGGAAAAAAAGAAATGGGGAAAAAAGAAAAAAAGGGGCCATGTCATTAAGGGGTTAAATAATGTATTAACTTCCTTCTCTGGGTCATTACGACGCATGGATACCACATGTGTGATTGTATTTTTGATTTTTTACAAAGTAAAGGGAGACAAGTGTTTTTATTATTTTTTTTATAATTTTTTAACTTTTTTTTTTTTTTTTTTTTTTAATTTTAATTTTTTGTCCCTTTAGGGGACTTCCACAGGGACCCATCAGGACCTCCTGATCACATTCCGGGGGTCCGATGGTGACAGCCCTTTACATCCTGCAGTGACAGCCCTTTACATGCTGCAGTCACATAGACTGCAGCATGTAAAGGGTTAACACAGCAGAGATCGGAGGTTTTCTCTGATCTCTGCTGTAAGAGCTGGTACCTAGCTGTCCTCTGACAGCCAAGCAGCAAGCTCTCCCTGCCACAGAGACCATCGGCTTGCTTCTGACAAGCCGATGGTCTCTATGGCAACCTGTAAACAAACCAGGAGGTTGCCGGCATGTCGGCAATATCTTCTGCTGGTTTTTCAAAGCCCTTGCACTGCTCTGTGTGGGTCTGTGCAGGCAGAGCACAATGTCACAGCTTGTGGCAGTGTGCTCTGCAGCTCCCATAGTGATACATAGCCCGGAAATCTTCCGGGCTATGTTGCTATGAGCAGTGAAGCTCGTCCCGGAAAATTTCCGGGCGTGCCACTCAAGGGGTTAAGCCAGTTGAGATTCCAGGGAATTGAAATAATATGCCCTAATGGTAAAAGAGGTGATGTAAATAACAAATTGTTTTGTAAAAAGACAGCTTGGATCTTTCGACTTAATTCCTGTCAATCGGAGGGCTTAAAGGAGACCTTTTCTTTTTGTCTCTGGGATATTTTACCAATACTTTTGTGTTCGTCCCTAAAACTTCCATTTTCAATACTAAGCCATTATCAGGGTCGTCGATGTGATTTGTTTTTCCTCACTGTGTAGTCGAGCACCGCGATTTTCGAGTACTTCATTACTCGGGTGAAAAGTACTCGGGTGCGCTGTGGGGCGGGGGGTTGCAGAGGGGAGTGGGGGGTAGCAGCGGGGAACAGGGGGGAGCCCTCTCTCTCTCCCTCTCCCCCCACTCCCCGCTGTAACCTCCTGCTCACCCACAGCGCACCTGAGTACTTTTCACCCGAGTAGTGAAGTACTCGAAAATCGCGGTGCTCGATTGCGAAATTGCCCTTACCGAGTACGTTCGCTCATCTCTATTAGCTATCCAATATTTTCTGAATTTTACATCAATATATCACTCCTGATGAACTTTTTATAAGAGATAAACGTTAAGCAACCATCTTCAAGAGTCTTGGGCTCATGATTTTATCTGAGCCAGTTGTTATCATTAAAGATGAGCTAACACCAAAATGTTCGGGTTCGCGTTATTCGAAACGAACTTCCCGCGATGTTCGGGTGTTCGTTTCGAATAACGAACCCCATTGAAGTCAATGGGCGACCGGAACATTTTTGTATTTCGCCGATGCTCGCTAAGGTTTTCATGTGTGAAAATCTTGGCAATTCAAGAAAATGATGGGAACGACACAGCAACGGATAGGGACGATGTTAGCCCATTGAATTCAGTGGAGCCGTCAATACAGCCGACTCCACTGAATGCAATGGGCTGCCGGCGATCGCGGGATGAATTGTCGGAAAGGGGTTAAATATATAAGCCCTTCCCTGCAATTCATCCAGAAATGTGTAAAAATAAAAAATATATATATACTCACCTGGTGCCCGCAGACGGAGTTCAGCGCGGCAGGCTGCAGTTCTCCTGAACTGCTCTGAACAGCTGTGAGTAGTATTCAGCAGCCGGGGATTTAAAATCCCCGCCTGCTGAATAAGATGCCTCTGAATGGTCACAGCCTGACCAATCAGAGGCCAGCCCTCACTCACACCCATTCATGAATTCATGAATGGGTGAGTGAGGGCTGCCTCTGATTGGCTCAGGGGCAGGAGAGCTGCCCCTGAGCCAATCAGAGGCAGCCCTCACTCACCCATTCATGAATTCATGAATGGGTGTGAGTGAGGGCTGGCCTCTGATTGGTCAGGCTGTGACCATTCAGAGGCATCTTATTCAGCAGGCGGGGATTTTAAATCCCCGGCTGCTGAATACTACTCACAGCTGTTCAGAGCAGTTCAGGAGAACTGCAGCCTGCCGCGCTGAACTCCGTCTGCGGGCACCAGGTGAGTATATATATATTTTTTATTTTTACACATTTCTGGATGAATTGCAGGGAAGGGCTTATATATTTAACCCCTTTCCGACAATTCATCCCGCGATCGCCGGCAGCCCATTGCATTCAGTGGAGTCGGCTGTATTGCCGGTTCCATTGAATTCAATGGGCAAACATCGTTCTTCTCTGTCACAGCTGTTACAGCTGTGGCAGAGAAGAACGATTTGTCTTCTATATGTTCTCAATGGGGTCGGCGCTGCTGCCGCCGGCCCCATTGAGCGCATATAGAAAAGATTTCTCAGGGAAGAAAGTTAAAGTAACCCGAACATCCGAACATCGTGTGGTGTTCGTTACGAATAACGAACATCCCGAACACCCTAATATTCGCCCGAGCATCAAGCTCGGACGAGTACGTTCGCTCATCTCTAGTTATCATCTTTTAGAGTCTTTGGCCTATGAATATATCTGTAGTCTGCAGACAGCTTTTTTGAGTGGATATGAGAAACTATCAACATTCCTCTATAGCTTTCTAGTGATTACAGCAATTTACTATTTATATTAAAAATGGCTCTGACTCCTAGGTCTCTGTCATTATCACTTAGAGATATACCTGGCATATTTTGGGTTGGGTAGTTAAGAGCCTCTTGTAAGCTTTCTGCTACTAATGAGATTTGCTATCATTCTATTAGCAGTTTGGCATTAGAGCTGATATTTTATTGTTTCGGCAGTCCAATGGGCATATTATCAGTTTGCTAGTCCTGTTGTCTGCAGACAGCTTGCCTGGGTGAACATGAGTTATTTTTAACATTCCTAAGCTCTCTTTTGACTAATTTGATTCGCTAATTATATCAAAAACTACTTGCAGTTATTGGGTTCTATTTTTATCATTTTGAGATTTCATAAGTGTGTTTTGGTTGAGGATCTCATTTTTTATTTTTTCCTGTGCCCCCTGCCACAGTAGAGATTCAGGGTTCTAGCAGATCCAGATCAGCACTGTTAGTGACCACTGTCAATACTGGTGGATGCTTTCCTCTGTAACTGGGACTCCCATTTACAGTGGAAAAGTGTGAAATAAAAACAAAGAAAATGTAGTATGAATGACTCTCAGAGGTCTTATATGGTGTATTGGTGGACATAGATGTTAAAAAATTATAATGAAAATAAATTTTAAAAAATTACATAATAAAATAAAGATTTCGAAAAGAAAATGACCCAATGTCAACCTAAACTGTCACTATGTGCCCTGTAATCCAACACTATACAAATTACATGTCACAACAAAATGTGGAAAAAAAATATAATATTTTATGGCTGTCCTATTTCATGCTGCGCACCATTTTTCTTACAGCATATTTTACATCATTATTTCTTAAACTATATATGAAGGGATTTAACAATGGTACAAAAACTGTATACATTAGCGACAGAAACTTGTCCATATCTGTACCATAGTTTAGCTTTGATCTTAGATACATTATGCTACCAGAGCCATAAAATATAGTCACCACTATGAGGTGAGATGTGGAGGTGGAGAAAGCTTTCTTAATCCTTGCTGAGGAATGGTGCTTTATAATTGTCCAAATGATCCGTGCATATGAAACAATTGTTAATAGGAAAGCTACATGCAGGATTAGGACCAGTATAAAAGTGACAATTTCATTAAACTGTGTTTCACTACATGCCAGCGCCATTACAGGTGGAATGTCACAGTAGAAAAGGTAGATGTTATTAGGTCCGCAAAAAGGTAAGGAGAACGTAAGAGCCGTCTGTATTATGGCAACCATCAAACCAATGATCCATGAGCTCACTATAAGCTTAACACAAGCATTTTTACTCATTATCACATTATATAATAATGGATGACATATGGCGTTATATCGGTCATAAGCCATGGCTGCAAGCAAGTAACACTCTGTAGATACCAATAACACAAAACAGTACATTTGCACTGCACAGCCATAGAAAGTGATGGCTTTATGATTTGATAGGAGATTTTTTAACATGTTCGGTGTAATTGTTGAGATGTAACACTTTTCTAAAAATGAGAAGTTGGCGAGAAAAAAGTACATAGGAGTATGAAGGTTTAAACTGAGGTTATAGAGGACAATTAAAAACGTATGTGCAGCCATAGATATACAATAGATACAAAGAAATGAAGTAAATAGGAAATACTGCAATTCCGGAACATTGGAAAATCCTATAAAAATAAATTCCATTGTTGTTCGGTTTCCTTTATGCATACCACTAATTAAAGACCAGATTCTGTCACAGTAAGTGGTCCCCAAGATACAATGGATCAAGGATAAAAAAATGTCAACAAGCAATTGTCTTACTCTGGCCTTTGCTACTTGAAACCAGATTTAACATGCAATGTCAAGCAGTCCGCATGGGCATTTCACTGGCAAAACCCCTCTATTACTGAAATTCATAAACTGACTGGCTATTTAGTAGCACCTCACTGCAGTACAGTGCGGTACTACGTGTCCAGTACTGCTCTGTACCAGTGCCAGTATGTGTAGCTTCTTTGGACACCTGGTGAGGGCAGCTCTGTTATATTTTTCTTTTATACTATGTGTATCGTATGGGACCCTGAAGAAGCTCTTGTCCTGTACATAGCAAGTGAATTACGGCTTTCTGTAGCTCTTTCTGACTGGACCTGTGTTTTAACTAGAGGAAGGACGGTAGATGAGTAAAAAAAAAAAAAAAGGTGAAAAAGTGCATAAAATAGTGTTAGGTTTATAAAGCAGAATATTTGTGGAGGTGTTAGGCTTTATGGGCTTCTGTGTTGATGTCCTAATAATGTTGATGTTCTGATGATGTCAATATCCTGATAATTGTAGATAGAAACTCTTTGGATAAGTTAAATTCAATGTGGCTTTCATTTATAATGTGCTCAAGAGTTCAGTCTTCGGAGTCATTACCATGGCTGACAAGAAAGAGAATGTATATTTTACCTGTCAACTGGTACTTGTCCCAAAAAGTTCACAATTTTGATTCTTGCTTTTTCTACATGAAGAAAAATATGGATGATCAACTTTCTTTTATTAAGACAACAACATTTTTCTGGCCTTGAGACGCAGAGAAAATAAAGTCCATTTAAATGAAACTGGTACGTTATATAGAGACAAGCAGACACCAATAATTGTGTTTATTAACGTTAATTATTCTCAGGAGTGGACAATGACAGTAGTGGTTATTTCTGTGCATTGAAAAATAATGAGTGGCCTCCTGAATTTATAAATTAGAACTGTATATTCTACATGATATACACCCATTCTCAAAAAATTCAAGTACCTAGAATGAGTTGTCAGAAGAGAATGAAACTTTATATGTGTGGTTGTAACTTTGATATAATTGATTACAATCTTAGAGCAAAAAAAAAATTATTGAGGTAAACTGAAAAATCTTGAAGGCAGGACCTAGTACCCGGCCGGGCTGACTTTAGATTGGATAAAAGATGTGATACGGGTGGGCATGGAGGCATTCAGGTTCCACATGGCATTCTGTGGCATTTGGATCCATATTTGCTGTAACTGAGCTTCTAGGTCATGCAAACTCAGAGGCTATCAAAGTTGGTTTCCCAGATGGTCCCATACATGTTCTATTGACAATACATCTGGGGACCTGGCAGACCACGCAGTGTGGTAATGTTGTGGAGAGATTCCTGTTACACCCTTGCTGTGTACAACTGAGCATTATCCTACTGGAAAATGCCTCTTGTAAGCTCTGCCATGCAAGGCAACACATGTAGCTCCAGGATGCCTGAACATATCTCTGCGTCCTCATTGTCCCTCATATTACTTCTAGGAGTGACTGACTGTTGTATGCATAGGCCCTCAGGTGATCACACTAGAAGTGGGGGCAGTATGCTGCTCCACAGTAAAGGCAGGATTGAGGTGCTCCCTCCTAGGGTGTTAGACAAGAACACGAGCATTTTCAGTGCCCAAGCTAAACCTGGATATGACACTGTAGTTGACCTGGTTCCCCTCAGTAGCAGTCCAGTTTTGTCTTTCCTGATATCACTGCAAATGGAGGTGATGGTGGGTGGATGTCAAAGGCACTACACATAATGGGCGCCATGAAAAATGGTTCTGAAAGACACAGAGGCCTGTAATAATGGTGCCAGCGGTCAATGAATGGTGGAAAATGAAACTGTTGGACCTGCTTGTGCTTGTTGGAAGTTTCCTCATCAGTTTGACTGTCCTCATGTTGGAATTTTTGAGTGTGTGTTCTTTGATGAATTAATTGAACTGTATGTGAAGAGAATGCCTCAATATGTCTTCAAGTGACTTGCAAACCTTGCGCTCTTTGAAGTTTAAAAATAACCTCGGATAAGGATGGTAACGTCATTATGCTTTAAACAAATCCATATGTGCAAATATGCAAATGTGTCTAGATGTCTAGAATCCGATCTTTCTGATGTATTTATAGCCCTACTTGTTAATATTCTGTCTCAGGCAAAGAATGATAGAAGTGTGTGATAAATTGACTGGTGACATTCTTCTTTGGCTTAGTTATAGACTGGGTCTACTGTGTCTTCTTCTGAATTTGTAGCGTACCTTTAGAACAATCAGCTTAGTCTTTGCTTAACATTTGACGTTCAGAATTCCACACTATCCTTGCATTTGTCCATTAGTAAAGGTTCGCAGGGGAAATTAGTTACAACAGTCTATCAGAAGCCGACATTTACTAATAACTTTCTTAGTTGGCATAGTTTTCATCCTGCCCATTAAAACATGGGATTCCAAAGGGATAGTTTCTTCAGCTTAGAAGTAATTGTACGGATGATAGCGAATTTCAAGAATCGTTTTTTTACATTGGGGTTACCCTGAAAAAGTACTTGATGACTCTTGGAATTATGCATGTTATCAATTGAGACAAAATCTTTTAGTGCAAACTCAAGGTGACAAGTCCTTTAGGGTCACTGGCACATATGACATTCATTCTAAAGATATTTTTAGGATCTTTCATAAATATTGGAAAATACTCCATGACGTTACAGATGTGACCGAAGTACTGTCTCCTTGTCCATCTATCATTTTCAGGAGAAGTAGGAAGCTTCATGAAGACTAACAGTAGCAAAGCCATCAGCCCTGAAAGCTGACTGGCAGCTTTGCTACTACTACTCTTCTCTCTGATAAATTTACTGGGCTAAGGAGCATTGCTCTCCAGTTTTGATAGAGAGATCTGGAGGATTGTTTGCTAGTAGTTTGCACTAGACTTCTAAGGAAGATAGGATTATATAAGGTCTAGAAAGTTATCTCCTAGTATATGGATCTATAATAGAGATGAGCGAGCACACTTGTCCGAGCTTGATGCTCGTTCGAGCATTAGGGTACTCGAGATGCTAGTTACTCGAGACGAACACCACGCGGTACTCGAGTCAATTGCATTTCCTTCCCTGTATGTTTAGCACCATTTTCTAGCCAATAGACATGCGGGGAAGGCATTACCACTTCCTGCTGTGACGTACCAGCCCTATCCCACCCCCCTGCAGTGAGTGGCTGGCGAGATCAAGTGACTGCTGAGTACTTAAACTGGTCCCGCCCACGGCTCACCTCAGGTTAGGGAAAGTGCTGAGGCTGATATAGGGAAAGTGTTAGAGTAGGATCCTGTCTTCGAGAACCCCAACGGTCCTTTTTAATGCTACTCTTCATAGTGTGCATTACTGTTGTGGCTGGCTGGGAGCAGTAGTGCACCATTTTTTTTTAAGCATCTCGAGCTGTGCAGGCCATTTTAACTATAGCGTTCTCAGTCTGCAGTGTATTATGCAGGGTTTAGGGAAAGAGCTGCTTATATAGGGCAAGTGTTAGAGTAGGATCCTGTCTTCAAGAACCCCAACGGTCCTTCTTAGGGCTACATCTCACCGTGTGCATTATAATTGTGGCTGGCTGGGAGTAGTAGTGCATCAATTTTTGTATTACTCATCTAGGCCTGTTCCCAGCCTTTCAGTAATAGCATTCTCAGGCTGCAGTGCTGTACAACCAGCTCTCACCGTGAAATTGCTCTTTTATATTTCCTAGTCTACTGCTAATGACTTCAGTAATGCCGTTCTGTGTCTGCAGTGCATTAGACATGGAGTGTTGGGGCATAGCCACTTCTGTAGGGAAAGTTATATACACTATACAGTCCTCCTGATCCTCCGTGCAAGAGCCCCAATGCTCCTCCTTAGGGCTACATCTGACCGTATACATTATAGTTGTGGCTGGCTGGGAGTAGTAGTGCATCAATTTTGTATTACGCATCTAGGCCTGTTCCCAGCCTTTCAGTAACTGCGTTCTCAGCCTGCAGTGCTGTACAACCAGCTCTCACCGTGAAATTTCTTTCTAATATTTCCTAGCCTACTGTAAACAACTTCAGTTATACTGTTCTGTGTCTGCAGTGCATTAGACACAGTGTTGGGCAAAGAAACTTTTATATAGGGAAAGTTATATACGCTATACAGTCCTCCTGATCCTCCGTGCAAGAACCCCAACGCTGCTTCTTAGGGCTACATCTCACCGTGTGCATTATAGTTGTGGCTGGCTGGGAGCTGTAGCGCATCAATTTTTGTATTACGCATCTAGGCCGGTTCCCATCCTTTCAGTAATAGCGTTCTCAGGCTGCAGTGCCATACAACCAGCTCTCACCGTGAAATTGGTCTCTAATATTTCCTAGCCTTCTGCAAACGACTTCAGTTATACCGTTCTGTGTCTGCAGTGCATTAGACTGAGGTCTCACCACTAAACAGTACTGTAATATTTCCTAGGCCACTGCAAAGTATTTCAGCTCTGCCGTTGTGCAGAGCGTCTTACAATACCCTTTCCCTGGTGGGGTTGAGATAGCTGCAGTTACCAGCACTATCCACTGGTTTTAGAGTCTTCTTCCACTCCACACAGCCTTTATTATCTACAAGTCTCTGCGAGCAGTAAATTACCCCTAGGTATCAGCGCAAGACAGTGTGTTAACTTTTTCAAGTCACAGCATAGATCCTCTGCTATCTACAAGTCTCTGTGTGCGGTGAATTAAGCCACAGTTTTCAGTGCTGTACAGTGGGGTAATTTATTTGGGCCCTGCTCTATTCTTAATCCGCCATGATGAGGAGTAGGGGTAAGGGTCGTGGACGTGGACGCGGACATCCAAGTGAGGGTGTGGGCACAGGCCGAGTTCCTGGGCATGGTGAATCACAGCCGGCTGCTGTGGGATTAGGAGAGAGGCAAGTTTCTGGGCTCCCCAGCTTCATATCACAATTTACGGGTCTGCGTGGTAGACCTTTATTACAAACAGAGCAGTGTGAGCAGGTCCTGTCGTGGATGGCAGAAAATACGTCCAGAAATGTATCGACCACCCAGTCTTCTACGCAGTCCACTACTCCCGGCCTAGGGACTGCAACTCTGAATGCTCTGGCTGCTGCTCCTCCTTCCTCCCAGCCTCCTCACTCCATGAAAATGACATATTCAGAGCAGGCAGACTCCCAGGAATTGTTCTCGGGTCTCTGCCATGAGTGGGAAAAAATTATTCGTCTCTCACCTGAGGAGTTTGTCGTGACCGATGCGCAACCTTTGGGAAGTTTCCGGAGTCTGGGTGATGAGGCTGAAGACTTCCGGCAACTGTCTCAAGTGCTTTTTGTGGAAGAGGATGATGAGACACAGTTGTCTGTGAGTGAGGTATTAGTAAGGGCAATAAGTCCGAGGGAGGAGCACACAGAGGATTCGGAGGAAGAGCAGCTGGACGATGAGGTGACTGACCCCACATGGTTTGCTAAGCCTACTGAGGACAGGGCTTCAGAGGGGGAGGCAAGGGCAGCAGCAGGGCAGGTTGAAAGAGGCAGTGCGGTGGCCAGGGGTAGAGGCAGGGCCAGACCAAATAATCCACCAACTGTTTCCCAAAGCGCCCCCTCGCGCCATGCCACCCTGCAGAGGCCGAGGTGCTCAAAGGTGTGGATGTTTTTTAGTGGGAGCGCAGATGACCGGCGAACAGTGGTGTGCAACCTGTGTTGCACCAAGATCAGCCGGGGAGCCACCACTACCAGCCTCATCACCAGCATGCGCAGGCATATGAGGGCCAGCACCCCACAAGGTGGGACAAAGGACATTCACCGCCTCCAGGTCACACCACTGCCTCTTTTTCTGTGCCCCAACCTGCCACACAGATCCTATCCGCCTCCCAGGACACAGGCACGAGCGCCTCCCAGCCTGCACCCACACCCTCACCTCCACCGTCCTCCACTCCATCTAGCAATGTCTCTCAGCACAGCGTTCAGCTGTCGCTAACACAAGCGTTGGAGCGAAAGCGCAAATACGCCACCACCCACCCGCACGCACAAGCTTTAAATGTGCACATTGACAAATTAATCAGCCTGGAGATGCTGCCGTACAGGCTTGTGGAAACGGAGGCTTTCAAAAACATGATGGCGGTGGCGGTCCCACGCTACTCGGTCTGCAGTCTCCACTATCTTTCCTGGTGTGGTGTCCCAGCCCTGCACCAGCATGTCTTCCGCAACATAAATCATGCCCTCACCAACGCGGTTACTGGGAAGGTCCACTTTACCACGGATACGTGAACAAGTACTGGCGGGCAGGGCCACTATATCTCCCTGACGGCAGATTGGGTGAACTTGGTGGAGGCTGGGACCGTGTCAGAGCCTGGGACCACTCACGTCCTACCCACACCCAGAATAGCGGGTCCTACCTCGGTGCTGGTATCTGCGGCGTTTTATGCCACCTCCTCCAAACCCTCCTCCCCCTCCACCACCTCTACCTCTCATTTAAGAAGTGTGAGTACGTCACCAGCAGTCTGTAGCACACGGCGCGGCAGCACAGAGGTGGGCAAGCGTCAGCAAGCTGTGCTGAAACTAATCAGCTTAGGTGACGAGAGGCACACGGCCCCCGAGCTGCTGCAGGGTCTGACAGAGCAGACCGACCTCTGGCTTTCGCCGCCGACCCTCCAACCGGGCATGCCTGGCCCATGCTTGGCCCACGTCTTCAATCTGGTGGTTCAGCGGTTTCTGAAAAACTACCCCCACAGGTCTGACCTGCTCGGCAAGGTGCGCCGCATCTGCACACATTTCCGCAAGTGCACCACAGATGCTGAAACCCTGAGGACCCTGCAACGTTGGTTTCAGCTGCCAGAGCACCGACTGCTGTGCAACGTGCCCACATGCTGGAATTCTACGCTGCACATGTTGGCCAGGCTGTACGAGCAGCGTAGAGCAATAGTGGAATACGAGCTGCAACATGGGCGGCGGAGTGGTAATCAGCCTCCACAATTCTTTACTGAGGAGTGGGCATGGATGGCAGATATCTGCCAGGTCCTCGGAAACTTTGCTGAGTCTACCCAGATGGTGAGCGGCGATGCGGCAATCATTAGCCTTAACATTCCGCTGCTTTGCCTGCTGAGAAGTTCGCTGCAAAGCATAAAGGCTGATGCTTTGCAGTTGGAACAGGAGACAGGGAATGACAGTATGTCGCTTGATAGCCAGACCACCCTCATGTCTATATCTCAGCGCGTTTTGAAGGGGGAGGAGGAGGAGGAGTAGGGGGAAGAGACAGCTAGGCACACTGCAGAGTGTACCCATGCTGCTTGCCTTTCATATGTTCAGTGTGTATGGGCTGTAGAGGAGGAGGATCCTGAAAGTCATCTTCCTAGTGAGGGCAGCGATGTGTTGCATACTGGTACCCTGGCACACGTGGCTGACTTCATGCCTCACATTAGACGCATTCTGACCAACACGGATTTCTGGATGTACACCCTTCTCGACCCATGGTATAAGAAGAACTTTTCCACTCATTACTGAAGAGAAAAGGGGTATGAGAGTAATGCAATACCACAGGTCCTTGGTGGAAAAAGTAATGCTAAAGTTCTCATCTGACAGCGCTATTGGCAGAAGACGCAGTTCCGAGGGCCAAGTAGCAGGGGAGGAGTGGGGATCAGGCAGCATGTCCAGGGCTGGCAGGGGAACACTCTCCAAGGCCTTTGCCAGCTTTATGGCTCCCCAGCAAGACTGTGTCACCACTCCCCAGTCAAGGCTGAGTCGGAGAGAGCACTGTAAAAAGATATTGAGGGAATATGTAGCCGATCGTACCACCGTCCTCCATGATGCCTCTGCTCCATACAACTATTGGGTGTCAAAGCTGGACACGTGGTACGAACTTGCGCTGTACGTTCTGGAGGTGCTGGCCTGCCCTGCCGCTAGCGTCTTGTCAGAGAGGGTGTTTAGTGCAGCTGGGGGAATCATCACTGATAAGCATACCCGACTGTCAACTGCCAGTGCCGACTTGCTTACACTCATAAAGATGAACAAAGGCTGGATTTCCCCAGACTTCTCTTCTCCACCAGCGGAAAGCAGCGGAACCTAATGATTCTTTTCGCTGCAACAAGAGAAAAAAACATCCTCTATGACCACAAAAAAAGGGGGATTTAGCTTTGTCAATCTCTCTCGGATATTATTACTCCTACTTCTCCTACTCCTCTTCCTAAAACAGCAAGCATGTCATTACGCTAAACTGCCATTTTTTCTGCGGCCCAAAAGGCTCTGTTTAAAAGTTTTTTACAATTCTTCAAAGTTTCAAAAGTATTGATACATTAACAGAAACCAATTTTTTCCACAGGGCTGTCTCCAGGCTCTGTTAAAAAAGAAGCAACAGCGAGCTGTATCTTTAAAAAAGGTTTATGGTTTCACCTGCCCTCGCGGTTGAGCAATTTTTCAGGGGTGCACTTGTACTCTTGGTACACCAATTTTTCTGGCCCTCACCTATACTGTTACCTAACTAATTTTTCCGGCCTTCGCCTACACTCTTGGTACACCAATGTTTCAGGGGTTCGCCTACACTCTTGCTACAGAAATATTACTGGGGTCTGCATATATCTTTTCTAGTGAATGGTTTGAGGGGTTCGCCTAATCTCTTGCTACAGAAATGTTACTGGGGTCCGCCTATACTCTTGCTATAGAAATGTTACTGGGGTTCACCTATACTCTTGCTACAGAAATGTTACTGGGGTCCACCTATACTTCTACTACAGAAATTTTACTGGGGTCTGCCTATACTTCTGCTACAGAAATGTTACTGGGGTGTGCCTATACTTTTGCTACAGAAATGTTACTGGGGTCAGCCTATACTCTTGGTACACCAATGTTTCAGGGGTTCGCCTACACTCTTGCTACAGAAATGTTGCTGGGGTCTGCCTATACTTTTACTACAGAAATGTTACAGGGGTCTGCCTATAGTTTTGCTACAGCAATGTTACTAAGGTTCGCCTATACTCTTGGTACACCAATGTTTCAGGGGTTCGCCTACACTCTTGCTACGTAAATGTTACAGGGGTCTGCTTATACTTTTGCTACAGAAATATTACTGGGGTCTGCCTATACTGTTGGTACACCAATGTTTCAGGGGTTTGCTTATACTTTGGCTATAGAAATGTTACTGGGGTTCGCCTATACTCTTGCTACACAAATGTTACTGGTGTCTGCCTTTACTTTTACTACAGGAATGTTACTGTGGTACGCCTATACTTCTGCTACAGAAATGTTACTGGGGTCCGCCTATACTTTTGCTAGTGAAATGTTACTGGGGTCCGCCTATACTTTTACTACAAAAAATGTTACTGGGGTCCGCCTATATTCTTGGTACACCATTGTTGCAGGGGTTCGCCTACACTCTTGCTACAGAAATGTTACTGGGGTCTGCCTATACTTTTACTACAGAAATGTTTCAGAGGTTCGCCTATACTTTTGCTACAGAAATGTTACTGGGGTCCACCTATACTCTTAGTACACCAATGTTTCAGGGGTTCGCCTTCACTCTTGCTACAGAAATGTTACAGGGTCTGCCTATACTTTTGCTACAGAAATGTTACAGGGGTCTGCCTATACTTTTGCTACATAAATGTTACAAAGGTCTGCCTATACTTTTGCTACATAAATGTTACTAGGGTCTGCCTATACTTTTGCTACAGAAATGTTACAGGGGTCTGCCTATATTTTTGCTACAGAAATGTTACTGCGGTCTGCCTATACTTCTACTACAGAAATGTTACTGGGGTCTGTCTATACTTCTGCTACAGAAATGTTACTGGTGTCCGCCTATACTCTTGGTACACCAATGTTTCAGGGGTTCGCCTACACTCTTGCTACAGAAATGTTACAGGGGTCTGCCTATACTTCTGCTACAGGAATGTTACTGGGGTCTGCCTATACTTTTACTACTGAAATGTTACTGGGGTCCGCCTATGCAGTTTCTATTGAATGGTTTAAGGTGTTTGCCTATACTTTTGCTACAGAAATGTTACTGGGGTCCACCTATACTTCTGCTACAGAAATGTTACTGGGTTCTGCCTATACTTTTGCTACAAAAATGATACAGGGGTCCGTCTATACTCTTAGTACACCAATGTTTCAGGGGTTTGCCTACACTCTTGCTACAGAAATGTTACAGGGTCTGCCTATACTTTTGGTACAGAAATGTTACAGCAGTCTGCCTATACTTTTGCTACATAAATGTTACAAAGGTCTGCCTATACTTTTGCTACAGAAATGTTACTGGGGTCTGCCTGTACTTTTGCTACAGAAATGTTACTAGGGTCTGCCTATACTTTTGCTACAGAAATGTTACAGGGGTCTGCCTATATTTTTGCTACAGAAATGTTACTGCGGTCTGCCTATACTTTTGCTACTGAAATGTTACTGGGTCTGTCTATACTTCTGCTACAGAAATCTTAATGGGGTCCGCCTATACTCTTGGTATATCAATGTTTCAGGTGTTTGCCTACACTCTTGCTACAGAAATGTTACAGAGGTCTGCCTATACTTCGGCTACAGAAATGTTACTGGAGTCTGCCTATACTTTTGCTACAGAAATGTTACTGGGGTCTGCCTTTACTTTTGCTACAGAAATACTACTGGGGTCTGCTTATACTTTTGCTACCGAAATGTTACTGGGGTCTGCCTATACTTTTGCTACAGAAATGTTACTGTGGTCCGCCTATACTCTTGGTACAGAAATGTTACAGGGGTCTGCCTATACTGTGAGTGCACAAAGACTTCCCATTGCGTTATTTTACCTGTCTGGCACAAACACACTGACTGACTGACTAGGGCAGAAATGTGGGCCGAGGCCCTTAGCAGGGTGAAACTCTGCCATGTTTGGCACTCTGATTTCTTCTTGTGTAATACCATCTTTGTGCACCGACAGCATAGGCGAGTCCAAGGAACTCAAAGACTTCCCATTGCGGTGTTGAGCTATCTGACACCTACACAGAATGAATTGTGTGGGGACACATGGATTTCTAATTGCTATGTAACTCACAGTACCTTGGGTCACACAAGATGGAGGCTGGGACCGAGCCTGACCCTGGCCCAGCTTATATGCTTCCCACACAGAGTATTGCTGCATTGTGGAGATGTGTAGAGGTGCTGGCACTTGAGTCCCCTTTATGCCCACGTTTGTGGCACAGGATTGGAATGATGATCTTACGTCAATTTATCATCAATTCTCAACAGCATTGTGGGCTATCACCCACACTTTCACAGAGGGTCGCTGCCTAGCCCTGCCAACCCTCTGCAGTGTGTGCCTCTGATTCCTCCTCATCCAGTACGCACTTATAAATAGACCTCGGTGGTGTGGCTATGAAGAAAGTGTGTGGCATGAGGGCAGCTGTACGCTGCGCAGGGAAACTTTTGTGTGCGCTGTGGACGCAGGGTTGTGCGTGGACAGCAATACCAGCATGTAACCCAGGAGAAGAGGTAGCGGTGTCACCCGCAGGCAGTGATTTCCTTGGTTGCAGGTAGTTTGGTGCTTAGCTAAGATGTGCCTGCACGTGTGCCTTGCTAATGAGGGTTTTTCCAAAGTAAATTGTTAGGGGGTGATGACAGACTCTTGCCCCCATTTTGGCCTTATAGTGGGACCTGGGAGCCTCAGATGCAGCCATGCATGCTGCCCCTGCCCTTCCCTATCCATTTCTGTGGTGTTTCCATGACTTTCTGATGTTTTCTGGTGTTTCACAGGTCATAACCTATGCGGAGCATCCGTCCCATACAAAAATGCTCGAAACGAGCTCTCATGCATTATGGAAAGTTTGACTCGAGCAACGAGCACCCGAGAATTTTGGTGCTCGCTCATCTCTAGTATGTACCCTAAAATAGCACTGACAAAAACTACAGTTCGCCACACAATAAAGCAAGCCCTTATACGGCCGCGTCAACAGTAAATTTAAAAAGTTATGACTTTTGAAAAATGGAGATGAAAATTGGCCAAAAATCGTTGCGTCCTTAAGCCCAAAATAGGCCATGTCCTTAAGGAGTTAAGAGACACTTGTAAACCTTTTGCTAATAATGACATTTGCTATCATTCTTTTAGCAGTTTGGCGTTAGACCTGCCTATTTTATTGTTACGGCAATACAATGGTACAGGACATATTATCAGTTTGCTAGTCCTGTTGCTCTTCGAAATTGTTACATATGTTGTCTGCAGACAGCTTGCCTGGGTGAACATGAGTTATTATGAACATTCCTGAGTTCTCTTTTCACTAATTTGATTCGCTAATTATATAAAAAAACTACTTGTAGTTATAGGTTCTATTTTTATAATTTTGAGATTTCATAAGTGTGTTTTGGTTGAGGATCTCATTTTTTATTTTTTCCTGTGAACAACGCAGTTCCTATGCATCGCTCACTCTTGTCCGTGGCTTTCCAGCATATGTAGGGGGTACTGGGATCTGGTTGAACTGCTATGTCTGTTCATCTTTCCTTTTGCTCAAGTTCTCTCTCCACTTGCTGAGACTACACCCTGTTATGTTATATCATTCCTGGCTCGTTCAGATGGGGAACAATCTTACCTACAACAAGTTTGGATATTGGCAATATTGACATACTATTTGTTTTGTCACAGTTTGCCATGATTATTTTTATATCTGTTTAATAAAAGTTATATTTTACAAGGGGCCTTTTTCAGTGATTCAGAGAATTAGTATGGGGATTAAATTTAGAGCATCCGTGGACCACTTCCTAATTCCAAGATCATTGTTACCCAGCTCTTGCATTTGTTTTTGAGCAATCATCATATATTGCATGACAAAATACGCTCATGTGAACAAAGCCATTTTAATCAATAGATATATTCACAGTATATTGCACACAAAAAATATATATATTCATGCTTGTATGAAAGAACTCTTAATATGGATTCCATGTAGCTAAAAGTTTCCAGACTTGGTCTAAATTTTAACATAAAACGTAAACACCATACAACTGTAGGTCGGGTCGCTTCCAGTCAAACTTGAACTGACACCTTTAATAAATGTACTTCATTGTGTAATTAAATATGGTAGTTAAAAGATCACAAAGTAAAATGCACATTTGAGTGTTTCAACCCATGAAGGACCAAGTACCGTCAACGTATGATGCTGGTTCTTGGGCTTTAATCTTGACCAATAGTAAAAATATGGCAATGCTGCAGAAGCAGATCTGGTCCTTGGCAATCACATGACCGCTGGGTGCCCCCTGCCACAGTAGAGCTGCAGGGTTCTAGCAGATCCACATCAGCACTGTTAGTGACCACTGTCAATACTGGTGGATGTTTTCCTCTGTAACTGGAACTCCTATAGATGCCCCATTTACAGTGGAAAAGTGTAAAATAAATAAAAAAATGTAGTGTGAATGAGTCCCAGAGGTCTTATATGATATTTTGGTGGACATAGATGTTAAAAAAATTATTATGAAAATAAGTTTTAAAAAATTACATAATAAAATTAAAATTTAAAAAAGAAAATGACCCAACGCCAACCTTAACTGTCACTATGTGCCCTGTAATCCAAGACTATACAAATTACATGTCACAACAAAATCTGGAAAACAAAAATAATATTTTATGGCTGTTCTATTTCATGTTGCGCACTATTTTTCTTACAGCATATTTTACATCATTATTTCTTAAACTATATATGAAGGGATTTAACAATGGTACAAAAACTGTATACATGAGTGATATAAACTTGTCCATATCTGTACCATAGTTTGTCTTTGGTCTTAGATACATTACACTACCAGAGCCATAAAACATAGTCACCACTATTAGGTGAGAGGTGGAGGTGGAGAAAGCTTTCTTAATCCTTGCTGAGGAATGGTGCTTTATAATTGTCCAAATGATCCGTGTATATGAAACAATTGTTAATAGGAAAGCTACATGCAGGATTAGGAGCATTATAAAAGTGACAATTTCATTAAACTGTGTGTCACTACATGCCAACGCCATTACAGGTGGAACGTCACAGTAGAAAAGGTAGATGTTATTAGGTCCGCAAAAAGGTAAGGAGAAAGTAAGAGCCGTCTGTACTATGGCAACCATCACACCAATGGTCCGTGAGCTCACTATAAGCTTAAGACAAGAATTTTTACTCATTATCACGTTATATAATAATGGATGACATATGGCGTTATATCGGTCATAAGCCATGGCTGCCAGCAAGTAACACTCTGTAGCTGCCAATAACAAAAAACAGTACATTTGCACGGCACAGCCGTAGAAAGTGATGCTTTTATGCTTTGATAGGAGATTTTTTAACATGTTCGGTGTAATTGTTGAAATGTAGCATTCTTCTAAAAATGAGAAGTTGGCAAGAAAAAAGTACATAGGGGTATGTAGGTTTAAACTGAGGTTATAGAGGACAATTAAAAACATATGTGCAGCCAGAGATATACAATAAATACAAAGAAATGAAGTAAATAGGAAATACTGCAATTCCGGAACATTGGAAAATCCTATAAAAATAAATTCCATGGTTGTTCGGTTTCCTTTATGCATACCACTAATTAAAGACCAGATTCTGTCACAGTAAGTGGTCCCCAAGATACAATGGACCAAGGATAAAAAAATGTCAACAAGCAATTGTCTTACTCTGGCCTTTGCTACTTGAAACCAGATTTAACATACAATGTCAGGCAGTCCACATGAGCATTTCACTGACCAAACCCCTCTATTACTGAAATTCATAAACTGACTGGCTATTTAGTAGCACCTCACTGCAGTACAGTGCGGTACTACATGTCCTGTACTGCTCTGTACCAGTGCCAGTATGTGTAGCTTCTTTGGACACCTGGTGAGGGCAGCTCTGTTATATTTTTCTTTTATACTATGTGTATTGTACGAGACCCTGAAGAAGCTCTTGTCCTGTACATAGTAAGTGAATTACAGCTTTCTGCAGCTCTTTCTGACTGGACCTGTGTTTTAACTAGAGGAAGGTCTGTAGATGAGTAAAAAAAGGTGAAAAAGTGCATAAAATAGTGTTAGGTTTATAAAGCAGAATATTTGTGGAGGTGTTAGGCTTTATGGGCTTCTGTGTTGGATGTCCTAATAATGTTGATGTCCTGATGATGCCAATATCCTGATAATTGTAGATAGAAACTCTTTGGATAAGTTAAATTCAATGTGGCTTTCATTTATAATGTGGTCAAGAGTTCAGTCTTCGGAGTCATTACCATGGCTGACAAGAAAGAGAATGTATATTTTACCTGTCAACTGGTACTTGTCCCAAAAAGTTTACAACTTTGCTTCTTGCTTTTTCTACATGAAGAAAAATATGGATGATCAACCTGCTTTCATTAAGACAACAACATTTTTCGGGCCTTGACATGCAGAGAAAATAAAGTCCATTTAAATGAAACTGGTACGTTATATAGAGACAAGCAGACACCAACAATTGTGTTTATTAATGTTAATTATTCTCAGGAGTGGACAATGACAGTAGTGGTTATTTCTGTGCATCGAGAAATAATGAGTGGCCTCCTAAATTTATAGATTAGAACTGTATATTCTATATGATATACACCCATTCTCAAAAAATTCAAGTACCTAGAAGTAGTTGTCAGAAGAGTATGAAACTTTATATGTGTGGTTGTAACTTTGATATAAATGATTACAGTTAGAGATGAGCTAGCACCAAAATCCTCAGGTGCTCGTTGCTCGAGACAAACTTTTGTCGATGCTCGAAAGCTCATTTCGAGTAACGGACCCCATTGAGGTCAATGGGCGACTCGAGCATTTTTGTATGGGACCGATGCTCCGCATAGGTCATGACTTGTGAAACACCAGAAAGCATCAGAAAGTCATGGAAACACCACAGAAACTGATAGGGAAGGGCAGGGCAGCATGCATGGCTGCATCTGAGGCTCCCAGGTCCCACTAATAAGCCAAAATGGGGGCAAGAGTCTGGCGTCACCCCCTAACAATTTTTAATCATTAGCAAGGCACACCTTAGCTAAGCACCACACTGCCTCCAACCAAGCACAAGCACTGCCTGCGGGTGACACCGCTGCCTCTTCTCCTGGGTTACATGCTGCCCAACCCTCCGTATGACCCTGCATCCACAGCACACACAAAAGTTTCCCTGCGCAGCCTTCAGCTGCCCTCGTGCCACCCACTCGCTTCATAGCTACACCACCCTCATGTCTATTTCTAAGTGCGTCTGCGATGAGGAGGAACCAGAGGCCCACACTGCAGAGGGTTCGCAGGGCCAGGCAGCGACCCTCTTTAAAAGGGGGGGGGGTGATAGCCCACAATGCTGTTGAGAATCGATGATAAATTGACGTACGATCATCATTCCAATTCGGTGGCACTTCCGTCGCAAAATTGTCAGAAGCCGCAAACGTGGGCATAAAGGGGACTCAGGTGCCAGCACTTCTACACATCTCCACAATGCAGCAATACTCTGTGTGGGAAGCACGTGAGCGGGCCCAGGAACAGGCTTGGTCCCAGCCTCCATCTTGTGTGACCCAAGGTGCCGTGAGTTACATAGCAATGGGAAATCCATGTGTCCCCACTCAATTTATTCTGTGTACGTGTCAGATAGCTCAACACCACAATGGGAAGTCTTTGAGTTCCTTGGACTCACCTATGCTGTCAGTGCACAAAGATGGTATTTCACAAGAAGAAATCAGAGCACTCAAACATGGCAGAGTTTCACCCCGCCAAGGACCTCGGCCCACATTTCTACCCTAGTCAGTCAGTGTATTTGTGCCAGACAGGTAAAGCAACGCAATGGGAAGTCATTGTGCACTCACAGCATAGGCTAGCCCAAGAAACTCAAGCATGGTATTACACATGAGGAAATCAGAGTGCCCAAACATGGCAGAGTTTCACCCTGCGAAGGTCCTCGGCCTACTTTTCTGCCCTAGTCAGTCAGTGTATTAGTGTCAGACAGGTAAAACACCACTATGGGAAGTCTTTGCGCACTCACAGCATAGGCTAGCCAAAGGAAACCAAGGAAAGTACTAAACATGAAGCAATTACAGTGCCCAAACATGGCAGACTTTCACTCCGCCGAGGACCTCGGCCTCTGCACACACCCTCAGCAATCTTGGGCATAAAGCGGACTCGGATGCTAGTACAGCAGTAAACGTCTCATTTAATTAGTTGCGGTTACTTTCACCGCTACAAAGACTGGATTAACCAGGAACAAGTTCCACGGGCCCAACTTGGCGCAGTTGCATTTCCCTCAGGACCTTGGGCCTCTGCACACACCCTCAGCAATGTTGGGCATAAAGCGGACTCCGATGCTAGTACAGCAGTGAACGTCGCATTTAATTAGTTGCGGTTGCTTTTACCGCTACAAAGACTGGATTAACCAGGAACAAGTTCCACGGGCCCAACCTGGCACAGTTGCATTTCCCCCAGGACATAGGCCTCTGTAACACCCTCAGCAATCGTGGGCATAGAGCGGACTCCGATGCTAGTACAGCTGAGAACGTCTCATTAATGCAGTAACGCTCCTCTTGTTTGGCCTAAACCAGTGCCGCGGATAACTGTGGTAACACGAGAGAAAATACATGTTGCCAGTGCTGATCCCATGACCCCAAGCTGGAGGAGGATGTGGCATTACAAGGCCAAGAAACCATGACAAGGACCCGCTATAGTCTGTGTGGGAAGTATGTGAGCGGGCCCTGGGTCAGGCTCGGTCCCAGCAAACACCTTGTTTGACCCAAGGTGCCGCGAGTGATATAGCAATGGGAAAATAATTGTGTCCACACACTATTCATTCTGTGTAGGTGTCGGATACCTCAATCGACAACACGAGGGGAAAGCCATCTGCACTCTGCACCCTACCCAAGTTAGTCAGTGTATTTGTGCCAGACAGGTAAAACACCGCTATGGGAAGTCTTTGTGTACCCATAGCATAGGCGAGTCCAAGGAACCCAAAGACAGTATTAGATAGGAAGAAATCACAGTGCCCAAACATGGCAGACTTTCACTGCGCCGAGGACATAGGCCTCTGCACACACCCTTAGCAATCGCGGGCATAGAGCTGACTATGATGCTAGTACAGCTGTGAACGTCTCATGAATGCAGTACCGGTCCTCTTGTTTGGCCCAAACCTGTGCCGCGGATAACTGTGGTAATACGGGAGAAAATACATGTTGCCCAGTGCTGATCCCATGACCCCAAGCTGGAGAAGGAGGTGGCATTACAAGGCCAAGAGACCATGACCAGGACCCGCTATAGTTAGTGTGGGAAGTACGTGAGTCCAAGGCCTACATAATAGGAAATGTTTGCACCCTTCCAGATTAATTATGAATTGATTATGCGCATAAGAAGATTTACACTGACACAGGTTCAGCATGTATAAGCTTCCTCAATTCTGCTTTATTTGTGGGCGCGCAACCTCTTTTAAAGAGTTTAACTTATCTGCCCATCTGGGCAGGTCAAAGATTACATAGATACAACGTATTGTTTAAGTATTGGATAAGCATCTTGAAATTCTTCCATCATCCGGTCATCTGTTATTGGCCATCATGTGGTAGCAGTATGGAGAGGGCAGGACGAAATGAGTGGGTTGTCTTGGACCCACGTGTGGTTTCTCCGATATGATTGGAGGTTACAGCTTGAACTATTAATTGCATAAATTTCTCATGTTATTTGCATAAGTTTCCAGTAAAACTGTTTGGGTTATTATTGCGGTAGCTAAAAGCGGTACTGCTTCAGACTGTGGTTATTTATGTCTGAGTTTACTCCTGCTAAAGTCACTAAGAATCGGGAAATAGAGCGTTCTTGCTAAATGCTAGCTTCTGCTTGTATCTATAGTGAGTTTAGTAAGCGGAAAGTTTCATGATATATGAGGAAGTAGATATATTGGATTCATGAAGGATATTTCTATTTCTGTAGAAGAGCAAACAAAATGGAGTAATACTGGCATTGGTATATATTTATAAAAACAGGTCCCCTGTCCACATGAAATGTATGTCCATTGTCCCGAAAATATAGATATGGCAGATATCCACTACAAACCCCCCTTGAAACTATCGGTTTCACTAAACTAACTACACTAACTGTTCCTACACTACCACATATCATCCTCAACTATTGACCCTCCTCGAAGTCCCAGATCATGGTAGGCACACAATGGAGCAGGTAGTCATCGGGGTGGAACAGGTAGTCATCGGGGTTGGAATACACTGTACACAACAACAACAAATAGAAATTAGGATGACTATAAAGGTGACAAATATAATTAATAACTTCTTTATCAGAATAAACTCTAGTGTAGAATGTTCTGAAAACTCAGTAGAGTGGGCGGTCTTTCACAACTGTCGCTCAGGCTGTAAATGCCCCTCCGATACCTAGGTGTGGGTTCATGGCAATTGAGTCTTTGGTACATAAGGATATTTAGCTGAGACAGTGCGCACGGCCCTCCTGGAATATTGGTGGGGATATTTGTGTAGGAAAAATTACCACAGGACCAGACCCATCCTGCTTTAACTTGATCCCTGGCTTTATATTCATCTGGTACCCTCATAGGTACCCCTACGGCATCTCTGTACATGTGGAGGTCTAAGCTACCACCTGGGATCTCGAGGCATTAGGTTAGGAGAGGTTCGGCTTTTACTATTTCAGGTAAACACTGGATAACTTGTGTAGAACCCGCCTTCTTGACGCTACCTCGATTCATCCACAAAGAGTGCAAAATTAGGGCTATCTAATGACTGATCAACATGACTGAACCTCTGTCTCATTAGTAAGTGCATAATCATATCTATCAGTCTGGAAGGAAAACTACAAGGTGATTATTCCCACTTCCTTTTTCCAGAGGCGGCAAGGTAGTGGGACTGGGGGCGTTGTAACGCCAGCATGTTGTGTGGCATGAGCAGAGTGCACTGCAGATAAAATAAAGCAAAATCTTAGCAAAAACCTATCACAGTGTTCTAAATACACAATGTTTTAAAACTTATTTTTTCTCTTCTCTTGTTAGGTATGTACCTAACTGAGGAAACAGTCTAATAAAAGACCATTTCCCCATTGCCTTCGTATCTTTTAGGGTATCGTTCATCTTTCCTACTTTCCCACTACTCTATGTATGGTAGGGTGGGTAAGAGGCCTGGGATGTACACTGAGCAGATATGAGGTTGCATTATTTCACCTGTGAAGTGTGTACCTTCGTTTAACTCATTCACTTCCGGTACCCTGTATCTGCAGATTACCTCATTCATGAGCTTCTGTGTGGTTACCTGCTCATTTACCTTAGTATCAGGGTGGGCCTCCGACCTGAAAAGACACCAACAACAACAAGCACATATTCATACTCCCCAACTGGTGTGAGCTGAATGTAGTCAAATTGGCAATCTCTGAAATGGGTAAAGAGTGGTCCAGGCAAGTGTTATATGGCCACCTTACGTCTGTCCTGACTCGCATATGGCAAAGATCATGCAAACTGGACAAATGATGCAGCAGCTACAGAGAAACCAGAGAACCCAGGTGTCACCCATTCTCGTTCAGTGTCGACATCATTGCTGCTTTTGATAGGTATGTCTTTCTGTGTACCAGTTGGGTCATCATGGGGCACAGGGACCTCTGTAGGCAAGTTCTGCTGACTGTTCGCCATACACCGTCCTGTTCTGTTGCTCCCGTCTTTTAGCCCATTTTTGCTTCCCTTCCTCGTTGGCTTGTAACTGTAAAGTCCTTAGCATATCAATGTCCAAAGTTTTGTCAATGCCCAAGGTTTTTATCAATGTCCAAAGTTTTTGCCACTGACTCATGCTGTCAGTATCTTTTCTTCTTTCTTCCACGGCTTGAGGGCCCCTGCCTTTGCTGTGCTGTCGGTGAGGGTGTCGTCTCTCGCTTCTCCATTGTAGGAATCGGTGTGAGCTCTCCACTGCCAGGTAGTAGTAGTAGGGCCTCCATGAGACTCTGCACCGCTGCACCATTCTTAATTGGCTGTCCTACTGAAATAAGAAACTGTCTGGCCTTCCATATTGGGCCGTAATCATGAGCTATGCCAAATGCATACCAGGAGTCAGTGTAAAGGGTTGCCGTCTTACCTTCTACCACTCTACACGCCTCAGTAAGGGCCTTCAATTCCGCTTCTTGCACTGAGACATGCGGAGGCAGAGCTTCTGCGTTTTGGACATCTTGTTGTGTGACCTCTGCATATCCGGTTTGGAGTCAATAACCCTCACCCTGGTACTATCTACAAAAGAAAACTCAAAATATGCATTGTTAACAGTGGGTTCTAATAACAGTTTTTTATCAGAATCTTGTAAAGAATACAAAAATTTAAAAAATAGCTAATCTGCCATACTCAGATCACCTATGCCTCCCCTCCCCCGTTTGAACCGGAATACCCGATTAAAAGAAGAGTAGCCTGGTTCAAGGTAGTACAACATTGGAAAGAAATATTAGGGCAGGCATGGAAAGAGCACATTGTAGCCGGATCTAACAGGCCAGAGATAAGTGCTTGGGTTGCACTTGCATGAATATGCTCTGGGTGTCATTTGGGGTGTAGACCACTAGGGGGTAGTCCAATACCCACTTAGAAGACACGTGGGGTGTTTGTCAACCATTGCCTGTACTGCTGCCACCGCACAAACATGTGAGGGAGCTCCTCGAGTCACTGGATCCAACCTCATGGAGTAGTATCCCAGTGGCCGTGGTTGTCCTCCGTGCTTTTGTGTCAATACTGTCGTCACATGGCCGAATAGATCCATGGGCGGCAGTATAAAACAAGGCCCAGAAAAGTGCAGAGTTTGGCAACGGGTGTAGGTACAGGTATGGCCTGGACAGCAGCCTTTTGTTCCTCTGTCAGATGTCTAGTTCCGTGGCTAAACAATGATCCAGGAGAACGACCTTTCCTGCAGAACTGGGGGTTGTCTTTGGAGGCCTCCAGGCCTTGCAGCCATCTTCTGCAAGGGAAATTAACAGTGAAATTGTGGCTGGTCGGCAGTTTTCCAAAATCATCAGCACACAGCACCTAACGTGTGGCTGACCCTTCACCCCTTTTTTTTTTAAACTAAGGGGATACTGTTTGACCCAGGGGTGTGTATCCGGGTCTCATATATATTATCATGGTGGGTACATTCAATTTCCCTACGTCTATCTTGTAGGTGGCTATCAGGCCAAACACATAAGCCAGCTCCACCAAAAGAGCAGTTTAATTTACAAAAATTTTTCTGAAATGACACCTGAGGTCCCAACCCGTACCGATCCATCTGGCGCCATTATGATGGATGCAGATAGGGTTTGTAAAATATCAGTGCCAATAACAGAGACATGTCTTCCATCCGGGCAGCCATATTTAAAATGTGATATTCTTTAAGAGAATTCATTAATAATTTTAATCTGATCCTGCCTGCAATGTCTCATCGAATTTGAGACAGGAGAAAAAAAAAAAAAAACTTTTCCTGGCTATCTATGATTCTCACCCCTCCTTTGTGGACAAGAGAGGAATGACCCATTATGTATTCTTGCATCATCTAGCTCCACCCCTCTGAATTTGGCTGATCACTTACTTCCTTATATTTTCATTCAAAGTTTGCAGTCCTCGGATACACATCACAACCAAGTAAAGTCTTATGCATCACACAATTGTGATACCAGGCCTTATCGTTACCTGCTTGGTTCCCATTCTTTGGCTTCTCTGCTTACTTAGATCTACATTAGAGATGAGCGAGCATACTCGTCCGAGCTTGATGCTCGTTCGAGTATTAGGGTGCTCGAGATGCTCGTTACTCGAGACGAGCACCACGCGGTACTCGTCTCGATTAAACGAGCACTGACCATTGAATTCAATGGAGTCGGCAATACAGCCGGCTCCATTGAAAGCAATGGCCTGCCGGCGAGCGTGGGATGAATTGTCGGGAAGGGCTTAAATATATAAGCCCTTCCCTGCAATTCATCCAGAAATGTGTAAAAAAAAAAATATATATACTCACCTTGTCCCGGCAGAACGATGTTAGCCCATTGAATTCAATGGAGCCGGCAATACAGCCGGCTCCATTAAAAGCAATGGGCTGCCGGCGATCGCGGGATGAATTGTCGGGAAGGGGTTAAATATATAAGCCCTTCTCTGCAATTCATCCAGGAATGTGTAAAAAAAAATAATATATATATATATACTCACCTGGTCCCGGCAGACGGAGTTCAGCGCGGCCAGCGGCAGTCCTCCTGAACTGCTCTGAACAGCTGTGAGTAGTATTCAGCAGCCGGGGATTTAAAATCCCCGCCTGCTGAATGAGCTGCCTCTAATTGGTCACAGCCTGACCAATCAGAGGCAGATTCCACTCACACACCTAGGTGTGTGACTGCTGCCTCTGATTGGCTCAGCGGGACCAATCAGATGAGAGGCAGCAGTCACTCACCCATTCATAAATTCATGAATGGGTGTGTGAGTGGAATCTGCCTCTGATTGGTCAGGCTGTGACCAATTAGAGGCAGCTCATTCAGCAGGCGGGGATTTTAAATCCCCGGCTGCTGAATACTACTCACAGCTGTTCAGAGCAGTTCAGGAGGACTGCCGCCGGCCGCGCTGAACTCCGGCTGCCGGGACCAGGTGAGTATATATATATATTTTATTTTTACACATTTCTGGATGAATTGCAGGGAAGGGCTTATATATTTAACCCCTTCCCGACAATTCATCCCGCGATCGCCGGCAGCCCATTGCTTTTAATGGAGCCGGCTGTATTGCCGGCTCCATTGAATTCAATGGGCTAACATCGTTCTGCCGGGACAAGGTGAGTATATATATATTTTTTATTTTTACACATTTCTGGATGAATTGCAGGGAAGGGCTTATATATATAAGCCCTTCCCGACAATTCATCCCGCGATCGCCGGCAGCCCATTGTAACAGCTGTGGCAGAGGAGAACGATCTTTATGCTGACAGTGGGGGGGTCTCACTCTTGCCACTATTGTGGCTTAATAGTGGGACCTGGGAACTTGAGATGCAGCCCAACATGTAGCCCCTCGCCTGCCCTATCCGTTTCTGTGTCGTTCCCATCACTTTCTTGAATTTCCCAGGTTTTCACAAATGAAAACCTTAGCGAGCATCGGCGATATACAAAAATGCTCGAGTCGCCCATTGACTTCAATGGGGTTCGTTACTCGAAAAGAACTCTCGAGCATCACTGAAAGTTCGACTCGAGTAACGAGCACCCGAACATTTTGGTGCTCGCTCATCTCTAATCTACACCTAACTCCCTGTAATTTATTTATTTTTTATACTGTCTGCAAATTTATCTTCCCTGGGACTGCAGTACTAATGCTTCTGCCAGTGACTTCCTCTTTTTAAAATCTCTCCCCCGTATAGCCCCTCCTTGCCCTCCGCAGACCACAATGTACATTAACGCTATAACACAGAATGGCAGAGACAAAGAGTCAGGAGTATAAGGGAGAACATGTCTAGTTTACTTTTACAACAGTTTTGTCCCAGACTTGTTCCTGGTCCTCCCTCCAGCGTCAAGGCTTCCTCATCGCCCACAAGGCCCTACTCTTAGGGTGAGTGTAATCCCTACCTCACCTCAGAAGGAGGACATGGATCCCCCCCCGGGCTACGTTTTTTCAGCTATTCACGTCTTCAGTCTGCACAAGTTAACTCTGCGCAGAATGTGCCCTCGCAGCAACCTCGGCCTTCTTCACTATCCCTAGGCGAATGGGAAACCAACTGACATTTTAAATCGGAGACTGGAGCAGATGCGGTCTTAGATGTCAGGCATCTCGATCTGATTGGTAACGTACTGTAGTTCACATATTGTGTGCCAAAGGTTGCTGAGTGACTGAGATATTATTCTATCTCCCTATTTACTGAACTGTTATACAACTTAACTGTTATATTGAACGCTGGTGTCTTTGGCATGCGTGGGTACCGACGCCATTTCAGCCCGCCTTCTCTTCCTCTGACTGACATTCAGGGAAATTCTAACGTCTAGTGTATTACTACTATGCTGTAACTTTACGGTCACAGCTGTGACCACCTAACATTGTATGTGGTTACAATTGAATTTGGGGACTTGGCAAACGTAGATGTATTTTCTGGACTATGCAAGTTGTTACAGTTTGTCACGCAACATTTTCTGCATTCTTTAACCCTTGTATTCTTAAAAGCCCCCACAGGATGTGAGTGGCATATAACTTTTTACATTTGTATGAAGGACATACAACAAAGATTAGATTACATAGCAAGATATACTAACAGTAGTTGTTATTTGTCACAGCACATGAATTTGCTTTCTCTTCTATCGCTTGGGTCTAATCCACCTGCTCTAACAATTTAGTACATCACTGACCTCCATCTGTGACCCTAGACACTAGGTGCCTTAAAACTTCTATCTTACCTGCCTTCCAAGACAGTATAATTCATTGCATTCATTATAATCTTTTATTCTATAAAAGCAACAAAGTTATTTCTTAACTCTAGTGCTACGTCACTCCCTCCTAGGTGGGAGTGACGTAGCACTAGACAAGTGTGTCTCATCATCATCCTCCTCCTCACCCACTGAAAGCTCTTGAGACAGTTGCCGGAAGTCCCCAGCCTCATTACCCGGACCCCGGGAACTTTCCAAAGGTTGGGCATCTGTCACGACAAGCTCCTCAGGTGAGAGAGGAACCAATTTTTTCCCACTCATGGCAGGGACCTGAGAATAGTTCCTGGGAGTCTTCCTGCTCATCGGAATATGTCATTTTCATGGAGTAAGGAGGCTGGGAGGAAGGAGGAGCAGTAGCCAGAGGATTCTGAGTTGCAGTCCCTAAGCCGGTGTGAGGGTATATGTATATATTGCTATATGTTTTTTATGCTTTTATACCTGTATGCAAGTTCTATTCAAAGTTAAAATGAGAAAAACTTATATGTCGCCTTACATCAGATATTCCAAAAGTTTGCAAGGCTGAGAAAGATGTTTCCAGAAATTCAGAGATGATACAGAACCGAACACGATGGCCGCGTACTTGGCTGTTTTCCCAGAAGCGCCATATCCAGATAACGACTGTTCAACTACGTACATAACTTTCACTGACTCAGCCGGAAATCCGGACTTTCCATATATGGTTATGCGGTGAATTTGAGCCAATGAGCCCATCACCCATTCCTAGTGATGAGACCAAAGGGTATAAGATCCCATGTAATCTGTAATAAAGAGCGCAGTCATGTCCCCGTGTGAGGAACTATACCAGACCTCCATGTGTGGTGTCTCTTCTTTACCGCCGGCAGCGGGGCATTGGGGTGGGCCTGATTGGTGCTGTACGCAGAAATTACCCTGACACCGGGAGTAGTTGACTGCGTAGAAGACTGGGTGATCGATACATTGCTGGATGCATTTTCTGCCATCCATGACATGACCTGCTCACACTGCTCTGTTTGTAATAAAGGTCCACCCCGTGGACCCATAAATTGTGATATGAAGCTGGGGACCCCAGAAACTTGCCTCTCTCCTAATTCCGCAGCAGCCGGCTGTGATTCACCTGGACCAGGAACTCAGCCTGTGCCCACACCCTCACTTGGATGTCCGCGTCCGCGTCCACGTCCACGTCCTCGACCCTTACCCCTACTCCTCATCATGGCGGATTACGAATACAGCAAGGGCCAAATAAATTACCCCACTGTACAGCACTGACAACTGTGGCTTAATTCACCGCACACAGAGAGTTGTAGATAGTGGAGGCTGTATGCTGTGACTAGAAAAATTTAACCCGCAGTCTTGCGCTGATACCTAGGGGTAATTTACTGCTCGCAGAGACTTGTAGATAATAGAGGCTGTGTGGAGGGGGAGAAGACTCTAAAGCCAGTGGATAGTGCTGGTAACTGCGGTGATCTCAACTCTAAAGCGGCTGAGCTGAAATACTTTGCAGTGGCCACGGTAATATAATGGTACTGTTTTGCAGTAAGACCGCTATCTAATTTACTGCAGACATAGAACGGTATAAATAAGTTAGGTCGCAGGAGGCCAGGAATTATTGACGTGCACTTTCACGGTCAGAGCGTTATTTTACTGCACACTCCAGCCAGACAAAAAATATTACGAAAAGCTGCAAACAGTCCTAGCTGCGTAATACAAAAATGGTAGGCAGCAATACAACTCCCAGCAGGCACCAAGTAAAATGCACACCGTGAGATGTAGCCCTAGGAAGGAGATTTTGTTTTTTTCCACTGAGGATACGGAGTGTATAGTGTAAATAGCAGCTTTCCCTGTAGAAATGGCTGTGGCCCAACTCTCTGCCTCAAATTCACTGCAGACACAGAATGGTATAAATAAGTTAGGTCGCAGGAGGCCAGGAATTATTGACGTGCACTTTCATGGTCAGAGCGTTATTTTACTGCACACTCCAGCCAGACAAAAATATTACGAAAGGCTGCAAACAGGCCTAGCTGCGTAATACAAAAATGGTAGGCAACACTACAACTCCCAGCAAGCACCAAGTAAAATGCACACAGTCAGATGTAGCCTTAAGAAGGACAGTTGGGGTTCTTGAAGACAGGATCCTACACTAACACTTTCCCTTTCTTAGCAGCACTTTCCCTATACTCTGTATAATAGACTGCAGACTGAAAATGCCAAAGCTGTAATGGCCTGCACAGCCCGAGATGAAAAAGAAAAAATTGTGCACTACTGCTCCCAGCCAGCCACAACAATAATGCACGCGGTCAGATGTAGCCCTAAGAAGGACCGTTGGGGTACTTGAAGACAGGATCCTACACTAACACTTTCCCTATAGCAGCAGCAGCACTTTCCCTAATCTCTGCCAGCTTGTGTCTGAGTCGAGCCGCGGGCAGGACTGCTTTAAATACTCGGCGGTCACTTGATCTCGCCAGCCACTCACTGCAGGAGGGTGGGATAGGGCTGGCACGTCACAGAAGGAAGTGGTAATGCTTTCCCTGCATGTCTATTGGCTAGAAAATGGTGCTAAACATGCGGGGAAGGAAATGGAATTGACTCGAGTACCGCGTGGTGCTCGTTTTCAGTAACGAGCATCTCGAGTACCCTAATACTCGAACGAGCATCAAGCTCGGACGAGTGTGCTCGCTCATCTCTAGTTAAGACCCATTTACACGGGCCAATGATCGCTCAAAGATAGCTCAAATGACAGTTTGAGGGACAGCTTTGAGCGATCATTTTGCATAAAAATTAATTGGTATTTAAGTAGCTACTCAGCTACTTAAATACCAATTAAGTACACAAAGGAAGCCTTCACTGAACACAGCTAGTAGCCCAAGGCTATTATGTGTGTTCAGATCCTTTGTTCTCCATGGGGAAACAGTGGTATCAGCACTCCCCCATGGAAAACTACTGATAGAAGTGAAGGACGATTTTTATGTTGGATTAAGGGTGCATTCACACGAACGTATATCGGCTCGGTTTTCACTCCGAGCCGATATACGTCCTCCTCGTGTGCAGGGGGGGGAGGCTGGAAGAGCCCAGGACCAGGAACTGAGCTCCCGCCCCCTCTCTGCCTCATCTCCGCCCCTCTGCACTATTTGCAATGGAGAGAGGCGGAACGGGGGTGGGGCTAATTCCCAGAACTTAGCCCCGCCCCCGTCCCGCCTCCTCTCATTGCAAATAGTGCAGAGGGGCGGAGAGGAGGCAGAGAGGGGGCGGGAGCTCAGTTTCTGCTCCTGGGCTCTTCCAGCCTCCCCCCTGCACATGAGGACCACGTATATCGGCTCGGCGTGAAAACCGAGCCGATATCCGTTCGTGTGAACGCACCCTCAATTTAACGATCAGCCGAAAAGCAGATGATGGGCGCACATTTACACACACTGATTATCATTAAAATGATCGCTGATATAGCAATTTTTTTTAGCGACACTTGGCTGGTTTAAATGGGCCTTTAGGAGAGACATGGAGTGCACAGTCAAGCACACACACAAAAAAATTCTTATTTTTTTAATTACCCTGTAAAAACTTACATATAGTGAAAAGTGCATAGAAATTCATAATAATAAATACTTACGTTACAACTACCACAATAAATGGTACATAGAGTGCAAGGAATAAATAAAGTGAGAAAGTGAACACATGTGCCCTGCAATGTAAACAGTGCTCAAGAGAAGAATATATCTAGACTATAAATCACTATAAATTCAACGATAATATAATATTCATATTTAAAAAAATATATGTGTAACAAAGTCTATGTAAAAGACAGAAGGAATGCAAACAAAAACACCTCAACATAAAGAATCTAGCTGATTAACCTCTTAGTGACAAAGCCCGTTTGCCCCTTAATGATGAAGTCAAATTTTGGAAATCTGGCATGCGTCACTTTTAGATAGAATAACTCTGTAAAGGTTTTGCATATCCAAGTGATTCTGACAATATTTTTGCAACATATTGTACTACATTTAGGTCGTAAAAATAGCCCAATAGAATTTGCGCATGTTTATTAAAAGTGGCAAAGTTGGGAAAATGTTGCAAAAATGCAGTTTTTTCACATTTTTAATTGATAAGCTATATATTTCCATCTGTTTACTTTATTCTGGAAGCACATTGGAAAAAGCTTTAGTTTTTTTCTTACCAATTTAAGAGACGTACTAATTTAAGGGCTCAGTCACAGGGGTGCATCCCGGCGCCGATGCGCCTGTGTTCCTGCAGGAAAAGACGGCCGCACTGCAGGTGCGGAGAAAGAACACATGACCGGCTCCATTGCTGGTCATGTGTTCTTTCTTGCGGCGGTGCAGAGAGTCGTCCGCACCTGCAGTGTGGCTGTCTTCTTCATGCAGTAACACGGGCGCATCGGCGCCCGGATACGGCCATGTGACTGAGCCCTAACATGGATTATTAACATATCAAGGAACATTTTGTTTTCCTCCACCAAGTCAAGATTATGAAGGCTCATAGGTGTCAGAATGATAAATACCCCTACAAATGACCCAATTTTAAAAACTACACCTCTTGGTATATTCACTGAGTGGTGTCATGAGTATTTTGACCCCCACAGCTTCTTTTCAAGAGTTAATGCACTTTAGAGGAGAAAAAATAAAATTTCATATTTTTGCAAATGTATCATTTTAAAGACAGTTTATTTCTATAGTGCACATGAAAATGAGGATTTGCAACACAAAATTGATACCCCTGTTTGTTTTGTGTTTAGAAACATACCCGTTGTGACCCTAGTCGAATGTCCATATGCACAACAGGGCCCAAAATGAAAGGGGCAGCCGGTGGCTTTCAGAATAGAAATTTTGCTTGAAGGCGTTTTAGGCCCCATTGCACACTTGTAGAGCCCTTGAGTGGCCAAAATGATAAAGAACCCCCATAAATGATCCCATTTAGAAAACTAAACCCCAAAACAAATTAATCTAGGGTTGCACGCCATATTTTGACGCCACAGTTTTTGAATGAATCTAAGCAAATCAGAAGGAAGAAATTACGATTTTCATTTTTTTGAAGTTATGTCATTTTAAAATGTTTTTTTTTTGCACATGTAAATGAAGACTTGCACCCCAAAATAGATACCCCTGTTTTTGCTGTGTTCAGAAACATACCCTTTGTGGCCCTAATATTATGTCTGTATTAGAGATGAGCGAACGTACTCGGCCACGCCCCTCTTTCACTCGAGCACCGCGATTTTCGAGTACTTCTCTACTGGGGTGAAAAGATTCGGGGGGCACCGTGGGTGAGCGGGGGCTTGCAGAGGGGAGTGGGGGGGAGTGTTAGAGAGAGAGAGCCCCCCCTGTTCCCCACTGCTACCCCCCGCTCCACCACGCCATCCCGCGCTCCCCGGCGCTCCCCGAATCTTTGCACCCGAGTAGCTAGGTACTCGAAAATAGCGATGCTCGATCGAGTAATTACTCGAAACGAGTACGTTCGCTCATCTCTAGTCTGTATGTGTAACGGGACCCAAACCAAAAGGAGCAGCTGCTGACTTATAGAACAGAAATCTTGCTGGAGGGTGATCTAGGCCCCATTGCACACTTGTAGAGCCCTTGAGCATCCTAAAGGACAGAAGACCCCCCCCCCAAATGACGCCATTTTGAAAGTCAGACCCCTTAACAAATTCATAAAGGTGTGAACTGCGTATTTTGACCCCATTTTTTTAATGAATCTAAGCAAAGCAGAAGGAAAAAATTATGATTTTCATTTTTTTGTTTAAAAAGATTTTTTTGTACCGCATACATATGAATGAAGACTTTTACCCCAAAATGGATACCACTGTTTGCCCTGTATTCAAAAAACATATCCATTGTGGCCCTAATCTTATGTCCGTATGCATAATAGGGCCCAAACCAAAAGGAGCATTAAACTTCAACTGTATTTAACTTTTATGCGGACCTCGGTCCCTACTCCAGGTTCTTGGCTACCTTTAGCAGCCAGGAGCATGGAGATTTAAATTCCTGGGTCCTCCCCATCTCCTGCACTTACATCCACCATTTTGCCGACGGGTGCATGCGCTGAAGTTGGGATAAGTCCACGGATAAAGATCATGTCAGGGGACATCGCCGGACACCTTAGGTAAGTAATTTCACTTCCCCTCATGGATCAGATCCATGACGGGAGATGACATTTTAAATTTTCTTTACTTTTACATGATCACCATTATCCATTGGATGGCAGCAATTATGTGACCAGGGACTGTGTACCGCGGCTCCCTGTGAAATCTCCAGGCTCTTGGGTATGTTTGGTAAATTGGATCTGTGATGGGAGGGGAAATTTTTACTTTTTTTTACTTTTACGTGATCAGAGTTATCCATTAGATAGAGGTGCTGATGTTACCAGGGATTGAGTACCGCAGCCACCCATGTAGTTTCAAGGCTCTCAGCTACATTTGGTAGCCAGGAGCAAGGAGATTTTAATTTCCCCTGGCAATCCACGGCTTTTGCGCATGTGTCCACCGTTCTGGCGACAGGCACATGTGCAGAAGCCGGGGTAAGGGCCATGTATTAATACAGGGGTCTTCGGTACGTAATTTCATCTCCCCTCACAGATATGACCTGTAGGGGGAGATGAAATCTACACTTTTTTTTTCTTTTTTTTTAACTTTAAATGATCGCTAATATTTTAAGTGTGGATGAATAAGGTTGCATAAATTCATCATGGACCGCATAAAATAATGTGGCGGGCTTTGAGTTTGACACGTGTGCAGTAGAGTAACAGATGTCTGCTACATCAGACTACGCAATGTTTGCTTGTAGTCTGTAACCATGGAGACACATGTAGTAGGTGTGCACAAGATCTGTATGCACAAATGATAATCATGTATATATGCAAACTAGTTATTATTTTAAAAAACATTAAAAAACTGCAAACATTTATTACCATTCATTGTATAGTGTAAAATTAGGAAATAAAATTATTATTGATATTTAATTTATTACAATTTGTTATTTGTTTATCACGGCTAAGCTATTTTCAGCATTTTTTTAACAGCAACTTTCACATCATTATTTCTTAAACTGTATATAAAAGGATTTAACAATGGTGCAATAACAGTATACATTAGCGACAGAAACCTGTCCGTATCTGTACCATAGCTTGTCTTTGGTCTCAGATACATTACACTAGCGGATCCATAAAATATAGTCACCACTATTAGGTGAGAGGAGCAGGTGGAGAAAGCTTTCTTAAACCCTGCTAGGGAATAGTGCTTTAGAATTGCCCAAATTATCTGTGTATATGAAACAATTGTCAATAAAAAGGCACCTACAACCACACATAGAACAAGCATAAAAATGACAATTTCATTAAATCGTGTGTCACTACATGCCAAGGCCATTAGAGGTGCAATGTCACAGTAGAAATGGTTGATTTTATTGGGTCCGCAATAATGTAGAGAGAACGTAAGAAACGTTTGTATTATGGCAACCATCAAACCAATGAGCCATGAGCTCACTATAAGCTTAACACAAGCATTTCTACTCATAATCACGTTATATAATAATGGATGGCATATGGCGTTATATCGGTCATAAGCCATGACTGCCAGCAAGTTGCATTCTGCAGATCCCAATAACAAAAAACAGTACATTTGCACTGCACAGCCATAGAAAGTGATGGTTTTATGATTCGATAGCAGATTTTTTAACATGTTGGGTGTAATCGTTGAAATGTAACATTCTTCCAAAAAGGAGAAGTTAGCAAGAAAAAAGTACATCGGGGTATGAAGGTTTGAACTGAGGTTATAAAGGACAATTAAAAACATATGTGCAGCCATAGATATATTATAGATACAGAGAAATGAAGCAAATAGGAAAAACTGCAGTTCCGGGATAGCGGAAAATCCTATAAAAATAAATTCAATGGTTGTATGGTTTCCTTTATCCATACCACTAATTAAAGCCTTAGGTCTGTCACAATAAGTGGTTTCTCAAGACACAATGAGCCCAGGATACAATGTCAAGCAATCCGGATCAGTGCCATGTGCAGTCTGATGGAAAAATTCAGCCAATCAGCATCGACATTTCACTGGTAAAACCCCTCTATCACTGAAATGCATACACTGACCTGCTATCTGGTATAGACTTTCTACAATACAGTGTGGTACTACATGTCCTGTACTGCTTTTTATCAATATCAGGATAAATGGCTTCTTCGAATAGCAGGTGAGGGCAGCTATGTTATATTTTTCTGGTACACTATGTGTATTATACGGGATCCTGAAGAAGCTCCTGTCCTGTACATAGTAAGTGATTCACATCTTTCAGAAGCTCTTTCTGACTTGGGAGGACCTGTGTTTTAACTAGAGAAAGGTCTGTAAATAATTTTTAAAAAAGTGCATGTAATAGTGTTAGATGAATGAAGCAGAATATTGGTGGAGGTGTTAGGCTTTATGGGCTCTTGTGTTGATGTCCTAACAATATTGATGTCCTGATGATGTCAATACCTTGATAACTGTAAATGGAAACTCTTTGGACAAGTTAAATCCAAAGTGGCTTTCATTCATAATGCAGTCAAGACTTCAGTTCTCAGAGTTACTACAAAGGCTGACATGAAAGAGAATGTGTATTTTACCTGTCAAACGCTGTTTGTCCCATAATTTTATAACTTCGCTCATTGCTCTTGCTGCATAAAGAAAAGTTATGATGATCAACTTTCTTTTATTTAGACAATAGCATTTTTCTGGCCTTGACACGCAGAACAAAAATTCCATTGAAATGAAACTGGTACATTATATAGAGATAAGCAGACACCAATAATTGTGATTACCGATGTTAATTATCCACAGGAGAGGACAATGACAGTAGCGGTTATTTCGGTGCACTGAAAATAATTGAGTTGTCTCCAGAGTTTTAAGTTATATATTAGAACTGTACATATTCTGTATGGTATACAATATGATAATATACATTAAAAGACTGTTTTATTAGTTGTATTTCCACAGATTTAACCCCTTAGTGAGTGACCAGCTGAACAAGTTTTACAGCTATTACATTCCGTATATGTGTAATATAATAATTAGTTGGAGGGTTATTGTCTCTATTTGAGGAGAGCACCCAGAAGGTGAGTGAAATTTATAAGACTATGCATGCTCCTCTGCGTAATATGCAAATTGGGAAGATGGAACAATACCTCTGTGGCGCCACCTATTAGATTGCAGCACACGTTCAAATCAATGTCCGACTCTTTATACAGGTCTTAACAGGGAATTGAAAACCAAGCCAGAATCCATACACAGACAACTGTTTCAGGGTGTTTACCTTTCATCAGTGTGCATTAGGATTCTGACACTCACATCATAGGCCTCTCACTAGCCAAGCAGGAATCTTACTGCACACTGATGAAGGGCAAATACCCTGAAACAGCTGTCAGTGTATGGATTCTGGCTTGGTTTTCAATTCCCTGTTAAGACCTGTATAAAGAGTCGGACATTGAATTGAAGGAATGCTGCAATCCAATAGGTGGCGCTGCAGAGGAATTATTCCATCTTCCCAATTTGCATATAATAATTACATATTGACAATTGTATTTCGACACGTATTTCCACTGATTTATTTACCTAAGCCAAAAGGATCCCAGCTCTCATATTTTAGAGGCAATTTGAAAAATGAAAGTCACAGTCTGACGGGTTGCCATGGATAACCTTTTCCTTTCAGTAGTTTAATTTAATCTCACTTATTAAAGAAAACTTGTCATCAACTCTATGCACCATAAACTAAGTAATGTTGCCTATAGTTTAGGTGATAGAGAGTACGGGAAGCTGTGCCTCATACTAACCAGATCCTCCATTCCTGTGATTTTGCTCCAAAAAAGTCAGCGCACGTATAGCCAGTGTTTCAGAAGGCAATGTGTGCACATTCCTATTCACCTGTCGTCAGATACAAGGGACCAGATGAGTATGAGAGACAGCTGTCTGCATGCCCCGTTACCTAAGCTAATCAAATGTAACTTATTTTATGGTGCATGAACACATGTTCCCTATGGTACATGATCACAGATTCCCTTTCTTAAGTTCCATTGGTCAGGGGTTTGAGCCAATCAACTGCTGTTTCCAGCTGGCTCCCAAAACCACCCAGAGCAGGGCAAGAGGTGAAGTAAACACAAATTTAGCAGGAAAGCTCTCAGGGCAGCTCAGTGCTAATGGGCAGCTCAGTACCAATGGTTAAAATACCATTAATTTTCATACAGTGTTTCCACATCTTTGTTTATATATATATATATATATATATATATATATATATATAAATTTAATATATATGGCAGGCTTTCTATCCACAAGTGTTCACTATAGCTCCTAGCTGTGTGTCAGTTTTTCCCTTAATTCCCTCACCTAGAGCTGTTAAAAAATGCTGAAAAACACTGGGCCTGAGACCGAGCCTTGCGGTAGCCCCCTTGAGACATTCTTCCAGTTGGATGTGTAGCCAGTTATGACCACTCTTTGAGTACAATCACCCAGCCACTTGTGAATCCACCTAACAGTTTCCTCTTTGATCCTATATCTGGTCATTTTTTTCAATAAGGATGGCATTAAGTGCTGCGGAATAAGTTGGAGCTATACAAATAAAGATTATTATTAGAGATGAGCGAACGTACTCGTTACGAGTACTTACGCACCCGAGTACCGCCATTTTCGAGTACTTCAGTACTCGCGCGCAAAGATTCGGGGGGCGGCGTGGCGGCACGGGGGGTAGCAATGGGGAGTGGGGGGGAGAGGGAGAGAGAGAGGGCTCCCCCCTGTTCCCCGCTGCTACCCCCCGCACCGCCACGCCTCTCCCCGCCCCCCGGCGCCCCCCGAATCTTTGCGCGCGAGTACTGAAGTACTCGAAAATGGCGGTACTCGGGTGCGTAAGTACTCGTAACGAGTACGTTCGCTCATCTCTAATTATTATTATTATGAGATACTTTGTCAAATGCTTTACTAAAGTCAGGTTATACTATATCTACTGCAGGTCTGTAGTTTCCTGTATCCACTTTCTTCCTCTTTTTGAAGATAGAGACAACATTTGTCCTTCTCCAATCTTCTGGGGTTTCTCCTATTTTTCAGGAATATCCAAAGATTTTTTGTGATGTAACTCCAAAAAGTCAGGACAAGCACTGGCAGTGTGACTCATTTCAGAAACCTGTGAGTATGCACTTCTATTCATCTCTCATTAGATATAGGTGACTGGACGTATGAGACACAGTTGCATAGTAACATAGTATGCTAGGCTAAAAAAAGACAAATGCCCATCCAGTTCAGCCTGTTTGCACCCCCACATGTTAATCCAGGGAAAGGAACAGGAATATTATAATGTGGAACAATAAAGTTGAATTCATCTACAAGGGAAGCGCTATCTCCAGATCAAGAACACTGGACTTGCTCTGCCACACGACACAAAAATGTAGTTGCCCTTCTTTGAACTCCCTGAAGCACTGCAGTGTCTTTCCTGAGTACTTTAGAGTGTTTAGAGCTGTACACAGTATTCCATGTGAGGCCTGATAAGTGGAAAGTATATAGTGGAAAAATAATGTTCTCCTGTCTATCCTCCTGTGTTGATCCAGAGGAAGGCAAAAAACCCCAAGAGCAGAAGCCAATTAGCCCTTTTGGGGAAAAAATTCCTTCCCGACTCCCTAATGGCAATCAGACTGTTCCCTGGATCAACCCCGAATAGTTCCTACCTGACTGTATACCCTGATTAACAATTAACCTGAGATTTATAACCTATAATATCCTTCCTCTCCAGAAAGACATCAAGTCCACTTTTAAACTCCTCTATTGATTTTGCCATCACCACTTCCTCCGGCAGAGAGTTCCACAGTCTAACTGCTCTTACAGTAAAGAATCCCTTTCTATGTTGGTGATAAAACCTGCTTTCCTCTAAACGTAGTGGATACCGTCGTAGTCCTGGGTATAAACAGATCATGGGAAAGATCCTTGTATTGTCCCCTCATGTATTTATACATAGTTATTTGATCACCCCTTAGCCGTCTTTTTTCTAGAGTAAATAATCCCAATTTGGATAGCCTCTCTGGGTATTCCAGTCCCGTCATTCCATGCATCAGTTTAGTTGCTCTTCTTTGATCCCCCTCCAGTACAGTAGCATCTTTCCTGAGCACCGGTGACCAGAACTGTGCGCAGTATTCCATGTGGGGCCTGACTAGTGCCTTGTATAATGGAAGGATAATGTTATCGTCCCTCACCCCTATACCTCTTTTAATACACCCCAAGACTTTATTTGCCTTTGCAGCAGCTGACTGGCATTGGTTACCCCAGTTTAGTCTACTATCCACTAGTACCCCCAGGTCCTTTTCCATATCACTTTTCCCTAGCGGTACCCCATTAAGTGTATATTGGTGATATCCGTTTTTGCTGCCCATGTGCATAATCTTACATTTTTCAATATTGAACTTCATTTGCCATTTGCTTACATCTGTTTCTCCTGCCCATGTGCATAACGTTACATATCACAATGCTGAATTTTATTTATCTTTTCTCCACCCAAGCCCCAAGTTTATCTAAGTCAATTTGCAGCTGTGCATTGTCCTCTCTTGTATTAATTACCTTGTATAATTTTGTATTGTCTGCAAATATCGATATTTTACTTTGTAGTCCCTCTATCAGGTTATTGATAAATATATTTAACCCCTTAGTGACCAAGCCTGTTTGCGCCTTAATGACCAGGACAAATTTTGCAAATCTGACATGTGTCACTTTAACATGGAAAAACACCAGAAAGGTTTTGCATATCCAAGCGATCCTGACATTGTTTTTTCGCCACATGTTGTACTTCATTTAGGAAAACAAAAAAGGTCGCTAGAATTTGTTTTTATTTATTAAAAGCGTCAACATGTTGAAAATTTTGAAAAAATCGTCATTTTTTCACATTTCCAACTGCAATATCTCAAATATGTGCAAACATAATATAGAAATTTTTGCTAAGATAAATATTTCCATCCGTTAACTTTATTTTGGGCACACATTGGAAAAACTTTCGTTTTTTTTAACCATTTAGAAGACGTACAAATTTAACATTACTTTTCAGCATTTTGAGGAACACTTTGTTTTCCTACCTTAAGCCAAGATTCCAAAGGCTCATAGGAGTCAAAATGATAGATACCCCCACAAGTGACCCAATTTTAAAAACTACACCCCTTGGGGGGGCGTGGCCTGATGCAGTTAGAGACGGACGTGTAGAACCAGACTCCGTTCTTCAAGACCCTTTTAAAGCTACTCAAAGCTATCCCAGCACTGCCAAATTGCTTGGAGAAGCTCCCTATACTCCAGGGAACAACATGCCGAAGAGGAGAAATGCGAAAACACCGCTCCACAAAGTATCGGACTTCTTTTCCTCCCGCAGCTCGGCACAAACACTGCCTGTCAGTGAAGATGGCGCCGTCCCGCGCACGAGCCCCGGAGCAGGCAAAGGAGATTCACGTTCCCCGGCAGCTTCTCCTAAAACAGCGGAGACACAAGCTGACAGCCCGGAGACACCGAGCGGAGGATCATCAGACACTCTCTCGCAGAAGGGGGTGAGTGACAAAGCCAAAAGGCTCCATGTTAGCGCGGCAGAAACACCTAAAATGGCGCCGACTAGCCCTCAATCCCTAGCCTCATCCTCCTCTCCCTCCACAAGTCCAGAAAAGCAGAGACCTCGTCTCTCTCCCTCACCTAACTCATGCCACCAATGACTCCATTTTGAGGAGGACTTAATCAAAAATGTTCCTTCCTCCAGCCTCCCAGCATCGGAGGATTTCATTAAAAACATCATGCTTGCCTTACATGGATCCTTGCAGAGGGACATCCAAGCTCTTTCAGCCACATTAAATAGCTCCATACAAGAGCTGGAAGTCCGTACCGACCATGTAGAAACCAAAATGAGCGAAGTTACAGCGTCTCACAATAATTTGATAGACGCGCATTACACATTAGAGGAAGAAGTGGAACTCATTAAAAGCAAGCTGACCGATTTAGAAGATAGGAGTAGGAGGAACAACATTAAGCTCAGAGGCATTCCTGAGAACGTTTCTCAAACAGATTTAAAACAATACCTCATTAAACTGATCAAAACCACCCTCCCTAACGCAAATGACCAGGACTGCATAATTGACAGAGTTCATAGGCTTGCAAAACCGAGCTTCTTGCCAGACTCTGTCCCACGTGACGTGATTGCTAGACTGCACTTTTTTCATATAAAAGAAGAATTGATGATGGCTTCAAGGAGAATCCAGCCTTTACCGCGTCCATATGCTAACATCAATCTGTACACGGATCTATCACAATCCACAATCCGAGCTCGGAAAACCTTTTTGCAAGTGACTGCAGCTCTGAGATTTGCCAAAATCCCATATAAATGGGGTTTACCAACAAAAATTATGATCCACAAGAATAATGCTATGCATATCATATCATCCCCAGAAGCAGGAGAAAAAATTCTAGCAAAATGGGACATCCCGCTCAAAGATGTCCCACAAGTGGCCAAACCTCAAAGAACCCAAAATTCTTCCAGCAGACGTACACTACCATCTACTCCGCCAAGAGAAGAACAAACCAACCCCGAATGAACCATCATTGTTCTGACTGTCTGGGTCTACAGGATGCGTGAGTAAAGAAAGGGTCTTATCCTGCAAGGCGAACTTTTGTCCCCCAAAATACACCAGGTTAAGCCTGATTTCCTATAAAAGTTTGACTGTTTTATGTTACAGGTCTTATACCAACATCACAGAAGACATCCACGCATGTTTTCATTTAAAAGAAGACCTACACTTGGTTTACTATGTTATATTCATATTGTTTTGTTTATTACTTATACTGCCAGACTAAAAACTAACACTAAGCTTTCCTCAAAAATTTACCATGTCCATTAAAATATACTCACAAAATGTAAAGGGGCTAAATACACCTTTCAAAAGATCAATGATCTGGAAAGATGCAAGGACGAGTAATGTAGACGTATTCTGTCTACAAGAAACTCATTTTACAGAACTTACCTGTCTTAAATTTACAAACAAAAATTTTCTCCAGATTTTCCCAGCCAGCGCTCAGAATAAAAAACATGCGGGAGTGTTAATAGCTTTCAAAGAAGGCCTTCACTTCTCTGTAGAAGAACAAATAAGTGATCCGAAAGGAAGATATATCATTCTACAGGGCATGCTCAACGAAACTCAATTTACAATAGCCAACATTTACGCCCCAAACAGTTCTCAAATATCCTTTTTAAACAAAATAATAAAGAAAGTCAAAAAAATCCAAAAAGGCAAATTAATTATCTGTGGAGATTTCAATATTATCCCAAATAAAATATTAGATTCCACAGCACATAATAGAACAGCTGCCGTTTTACAACCTTGGCTCCATAGAGAAGGTCTTTACGACACTTTTAGATGCCTTAATGCCGCCTCAAAAAAGTTAACTTTCTTTTCTTCGAGACATAAGACCTTTTCTCGGATTGATCTGTTTATAGTAGACAGATGGACCCTCACTTCTATAACAAACTCTACTATAGGAACAACCACGTGGTCTGACCACTCCCCCATCTGCATTAACCTCAATATTAATGCCCCTTTTAATCCCGCTAAAATATGGCGCAATGATATAAACCTGCTTAAGTCACCCAGCGCTCAAGAACAAATTAAAAAAGCATTGATAGAATACTTTGCCCTAAATAAGAGCCCAGATATAAGTAACTTTACTCTCTGGAATGCTCACAAGGCAGTAATCAGGGGGGGTCTAATAAAATTAAAAATACAAGAGCGGAAAAACAAACAAGCTAAAATTAATACCCTACTGGAAAAAATCAAAATACAAGAAAAAATTGAACAAGAAACCTCTCAAAACAACCTCCATTCAGAATTGATCTCACTGAGAAGAGAACTAAGTAAAGAGTTATCAGATAACTACAACAGAAATCTCATTTATTCCAAAGCTAACTTTTATACCAACATTGACAAGCCCGCAAAATTAATGGCCAAAATGGCAAAAAAGGCAAATAAAAGCTAAGATTCCCTACATAAATTGCATTAAAAAAACCCAATACAAGTCTCCCATCCTCAGCAAATTGCAGAACAATTTAAAAATTTTTATGCCAGTTTGTGTAATTTGAAAGATTGCACAATTACCCCTCAACCCACTCCTGAAATTATAGACAGATTTTCGACCGGTGTGTCCCTTCCTTTGGTGGGCTCACAAAAAGAAGCCCTCAATAAACCTATATCCATTAACGAAGTAAACAAAGCAATAAATATATCCAAAAACCACAAATCTCCAGGACCAGATGGCCTGTCCAATGAATACTACAAATTTTTTGCACCTATCCTATCCCCACATTTAACCTCAATATTTAATGAGTCAATGATAAAGGGAGCAATGCCTGAGGAAATGCTTCAAGCTACAATAATCACGCTACCGAAACCAGCCAAGGCCCCTACGTCCCCAGCAAACTTTAGACCTATTTCGCTTTTAAACACAGACACAAAAATGTACTCAAAAGTATTGGCTCTAAGGCTATTAGAGGTCTTGCCTGAAATAATACACAGCGATCAAGTGGGGTTTACAAAGGGCAGAAACGCAGCAGATGGTGCACGAAGAATCCAGAACCTAGTGGAGATAATGGGCTCGAGTCGATCGCCTTCTCTCCTCCTTTCCCTGGATGCAGAGAAGGCGTTCGATAGGGTTCCACTGGGGGTTTGCATTTGCCGGTCATGTGTTCTTTCCTCCAGCGCTTCAGAGAGACGGCCGTCTGCAGGTACGTCCGTCTTCTCACTGACAGTCAGACGGGCGCATCGGCGCCTGTGTACGGGTGCCGATGCGCCCGTGTGACTAAGGCCTTAGAGAGATGTTCTCTCCCTAAGCAGTTGGGAACCTTACTCCAAAGATGCAGCACCTCTCAAATCTCACTGACCAGAACAATATATGATACTATATCTGGAAATATGAATAATGTAAAAAAAATGAATTTGTTAAACTGGGAAGAAGATTTAAGAAAAAATTTCCACCCTTGGTTAAAATCTTTTGTATGGGCGAACAAAGCCACCCTTTCAGCCAGCCTACTTCAAACTCACCACAAAGTTATCTCTAGATGGTACTATACACCCATGAAATTAGCCAGATGCTTTCAGAATGTTGATAACGAATGTTGGAGAGAATGTGGCGGCGAGGGGTCACTTTATCACTTATTTTGGGAATGCCCTAAAATTCAGCCGTTTTGGAGAGAAGTATTTAATAGCATACAATCTATCACTGGAGTGAGGTTGCCATACTCCCCACAGTTGGCCCTTTTACTCCTAGACTGTGAATCTATCCCTGAAAAGAAAAGGAAATGGATTTGCCACTATCTCCTATCAGCAAAAAATATTATTGCAAAAAAATGGAGAGTGGCTTCCCCCCCTATGGTTAAAGACTTACTGGACATGATAGCAGACCATCATTGCTATGAAAAAATAGATGCAAAGAATAATAACTGTTTGCATGAATTTAATTATATTTGGAAGTACTGGCAGCAGTTTGAATTAAAAAATTTGTTTTAAAAGTTTTGTTTTAAAGAAACCTTAACATTTTTATTAGATTCAATAACTCATGTTTACAACAACCTCTTACTATTTGAAATCCCATTACTGAAATTTACGAAACATGTGGTACAAAATTTAGTTAACATTGCATGTTTGGTGGGCAAAGTGCGTTAAGCTTTCATTTTACATAAGCTGAAATATAATTACTGTACTCTGTAAGCACCTAATTATTACTTTCCAAAGTATAGACAAAATTTTTACAATGAAGCTGATAAATAATACATGTTACTTTACCTGTACGCATATGCCATTTGTAAGAGTGTAATACTATGTATATTTTGAAAATGTTCAATAAAAAATATTTTGGAAAAAAAAAAACCTACACCCCTTAACGTATTCACTGAGGGGTGTCATGAGTATTTTAACCCCACAGTTTTTTTTTTCAGGAGTCAATGCAATTTAGAAGAGAAAAACTAAAATTTCAGATTTTTGCAAATATTTCATTTTTAAAGACAGGACTTTTTTCTATAGTACACATGAAAATGAGGATTTGCACCCCAGAATGGATACCCCTGTTTGTCCTGTGCTCAGAAACATACCCATTGTGGCCTTATTATTAGCTCTGTATGCGCAATTGGGCCCAAAATGAAAGGTGCAACCGGTGGCTTTCGGAACAGAAATTTTGCTTGAAGGAGATTTAGGCCCTATTGCACACTTGTAGAGCCATTGAGTGACCAAAATGATGGAGAACCCCCACAAGTGACCCCATTTTGAAAAGTAGACCCCTTAACGAATTTATCTAGGGGTACGATGACTTTTCTGACTTCACAGTTTTTGAATGAATCTAAGCCAAGCAGAAGGAAAAAATTATGATTTTCATTTTTTTGGTAATTCTATCAATTTAAAAGCAGTTTTTTTTTGTACAGCACATATATGAATGAAGATTTGCACCCCAAAATGGATACCCCTGTTTGTGCCGTGCTCAGAAACATATCCATTGTGGCCCTAGTATTACGTCTGTATGCACAATGGGGCCCAAAATGAAAGGAGCAACCGGTGGCTTTCGGAACAGAAATTTTGCTTGAAGGAGATTTAGGCCCTATTGCACACTTGTAGAGCCATTGAGTAACCAAAATGATGGAGAACCCCCACAAGTGACCCCATTTTAAAAAGTAGACCCCTTAACGAATTTATCTAGGGGTACGATGACTTTTTTGACTTTACAGTTTTTGAATAAACCTAAGCCAAGCAGAAGGAAAAAATTATGATTTTCATTTTTTTGGCAATTGTGTCAATTTAAAAACAGGTTTTTTTTGTACAGTGTACATAGGAATGAAGACGTACACCCCAAAATGGGTACCCCTGTTTGTCCCGTGTTCAGAAATATACCCATTGTGGCCCTAGTATTACGTCTGTATGCACAATGGGGCCCAAAATGAAAGGAGCAACCGGTGGCTTTTGGAACAGAAATTTTGCTTGAAGGAGATTTAGTCCCCATTGCCCACTTGTAGAGCCCTTGAGTGACCAAAATGATTTAGAACCCCCACAAGTGACCCCATGTTGAAAAGTAGACCCCTTAACGAATTTATCTAGGGGTACGATGACTTTTTTTACTTCACAGTTTTGAATGAATCTAAGCCAAGCAGAAGGAAAAAAATACGATTTTCTTTTTTTTTTTGGCAATTTTGTCAATTTAAAAACAGTTTTTTTTTGTACAGTGTACATAGGAATGAAGACGTTCACCCCAAAATGGGCACACCCGTTTGTCCCGTGTTCAGAAACATACCCATTGTGGCCCTAATCTACTTAAAGGAAACATGGCTAGGCCTATAATGGAAGGAGCACCCGTTGGATTTCAGGGTACAACTGAATAAATTCCAGGCCCCCTTGCCCACTTGTAGAGACATTACGTGGCCAAAACGATTTAGAACCCCCACAAATGACCCCATTTTGAAAACTAGATCCCTTAACAAATTCATCTAGGGGTGTACTGCGTATTTTGACCCCACAGTATTTGACTGAATCTAAGCAAAGCAGAAGGAAAAAATTACGATTTTCATTTTTTTGGCAATTTTGTCAATTTAAAAACTGTTTTTTTTTGTACAGCACACATAGGAATGAAGACTTTCACCCCAAAATGGATACCCCCATTTGTCCCGTGTTCAGAAACATACCCATTGTGGGCCTAATCTACTTACAGGATACATGGCTAGGCCCATAATGGAGGGAATGCCCGCTGGATAGCAGGGTACAACTGAATAAATTCAAGGCCCCATTGCCCACTTATCCGGAAAAAAAATTGACTTCCTAAAAATAACCCCCGCCCCACCCCCGCCATCCCCATTTTTTGGCATTCCCTAAATATTAGATAAAAGTAATAATATAAACCGCATTTTATGTCCAAAGACAGGGGTAATTACGGAGGCTGGTTGGGATGGGTACATGGGGCAAGAAAACCGGGTATCCCCCCTCCTCTCTCGCTTAGGGGTATTTCGTGACCTCAGCGGCAGGGATGGGGTGTAAAAAGTGGTGCTCTGTGAGGCTTTGTAATCTTGCTGCAGTGCGGCGGTCTCACACAGAAGGCGCTCAACAAGCTGCTTCTGGAACTGCATGACGGCGAGCGTTCCCCGGGTTCTTGTAAATTACGGATTACAGGTAGCGGTCTGAATAACACCGGGCTCACGCAGCCGTAGGCGGAATCTGCTTGCGGAGGCACGCAACGGATCCCATCTGTGAGCCCGGCTGTGACCCTGCGTACAGCCGCGTAATGTACTGCGCATAACTGCCTACTCACACAGGCGGTCATGCGCAGTACTTTTTTTTTGTTTGTATTTCCCGCACCACCGCTTAGCGATGACACGGGTACCCGCAGCCCGTATACAATGTAGTTGCGTATGGGCAGCGGGTATATCCGTGACCATGGAGCACAATGGGCTCTATGTTGCGGATATCCGCAGTAAAATAGAACCTGCTGCTTTCTCTTTTCTGCGAGTGGATTACGAAATTCCAACCCACTAATGTGAGCGGAATTGTGTAATCCAATGCGATTGATCTGCGTATTACAGCTAATCAAACGCATGCGGAATCCGTATTTCGTATCCGGTCATGTGAGACCGACCTAAGGTAGATCGCTACCTTTTTATCACATGACCTGGGACTGCTCAATGAGGCCACCCGTCACTGCTCCAGGCTCTCGGCGACCGTGGGTCGCTGGGAGCAAGGAGATTTTAAGTTTCCTGGGCTCCCCGACTCCTGTGCATGTGTCCGGTGTTTTGCGAGCGGTCGCATGTGCAGAATCCGGGAAAGTTCACGGAGGAAGATCGCGCCGGGGTGCAAATACGGAGGCCTCCGGTAAAAAGTTTCATCTCCTCTCACCGATCGCATCGGTGAGGGGAGATGAGACTAACAATTTTTTTTACTTTTACGTGATCGCCATTATCCATTGGATAACGGCGAACACGTGATCAGGAAACGCTCACCGCGGCCCCCCTGAAATCTCTCAGCTCAGTTTTGTAGCTAAGAGCAGGGAGATTTTAAGTTATCCTGGCAATCCACGGCTTTTGCGCATGCGTCTGCCGCTTTGGCGATGGCCGCGTGCGCAGAAGCTGTCGTAAGGTCCGCGGATAAATCCGGGGGCCGTAGATACGTAATTTCATCCTCCCTTTCGGATATGATCCATGAGGGGAGATGAAATGTAGGCATTTTAAACTTATTTTTTTACTTTTTAAACTTTTTCTTTTACTTTTTAAACTTTTTTTTAATTACTTTTGTACACTTTTTTTACTTTAAATGATCACTGCTATCCATTGGATAACAGTGATTATCTCTGCAGTGACATCCCTCTGCTCCGGACTACACATGGCAGTCAGGAGTAGAGGGATTTTAAATCTCCCGGGTCCTGAGCCCCTCTGTGCAGGCGCCCGATGTCAATCATCGGGCGCGCATGTGCAGAAGGGGACTCAGGTCCCGGAAGACTGGGACGCCGCTGAGGACCGGGGGTGAGTATTTTCACCTCCCCTCATGCATACGATCCATGAGGGGAGGTGAAATTAAGCTGATTTTTACTTTTTTAAAACTTTTTCGCGATCGCCGCTATCCACTAGATAGCGGCGATCGCGGGTCCTGGGACTGCTCGCCGCGGTCCCCGGGGACATCTCCTGGTTCCCGGCTACCTTCAGGAGCCAGGAACCAGGAGATTTTAAACTCCCCGGGTTCCCATTCTTATGCGCACGCGCATGACGTCATTCGTCTGGCGCGCATGCGCAGAAGAGCCATGCCGAGTCCCGGAGGACCCTTTCTCCGCAGCAGACATCGGGGAACCTGGGTGAGTATTTTCAGCTGCCCTGATGGATCCGATCCATCAGGGCAGCTGAATATTTAACTTTATTTACTTTCTTTTACACTTTATTGCGATTGGCGCTATCCATTGGATAGCACCGATCGCAATGCCGGGGGAGGACTGCCCGCAGCCCAGGATAACAGCTCCATGCTGTCAGCTACCTGCGGGCACCGACAGCGTGGAGCTGTCACGTCCATAGCCCACGGGGCTCTATTCTCTGCAGGACGCATGTTTTTACGTCCTTAGAGAATAAAGCCCACTTGGGCAGGACGTAAAAACACTATGGGCTGGTCGTTAAGGGGTTAACAGAATGGGGCCTAATACTAAGCCTTGTGGTACTCCACTAGCAATGGTGGCCCAATCGGAGTACAAACCATTTATTACCATTCTCTGCTTTCTATCTCTAAGCCAGTTCTTTACCCAGCTACAGATGTTTTCACCCAGACCTAGCTATCTCATTTTATTTATCAACATTTTATGCGGCACGGTGTCAAATGCTTTAGAAAAATCCAGATATACGAGATTAATAAACTCTCACAGGTTCAGCGTAGAACTCACTTCGTGGTAGAAGCTGATCAAGTTGGTTTGACCCCTAATAAAGCCAAGCTGATGCGTTATACTGTTCTCCTTGGGGTATTCCAGGATGGTATCTCTCAGAAACCCCTGGAATATTTTTCCAATTATTGTAGTGAGACTTACCGACCTGTAGTTATTAGGTCCTCTTCTTAAACCCTTTTTGCATATTGAAACCACATTGGTAATGCCCCAAACCAGTGGTACAATCCGGTCTCAATAGAGTCCCTAAATATAAGAAATAGTGGTCTATCTATCACATCACTTAATTCCCTTAGAACTTTTAGTTCCATCTGGACCCGGCGATTTGTCTATTTTAATCTTTTTTAGCTAGCTCTGCACTTCCTCCTACATTAGGCAGGTGATCTTTAGGTGGGAAGTGCGGGGGATGTTCATTCTACCCCCTTGTATATCATGTGATATATTTTTTTTTCATGAACATACTTAAGAAAAACTATTTTATAGATCTGCCTTCCACCGTCAGCTTTTTTGATTTCTCCTCCATTGTTTGTTAAGGGGTCATTACTTTCAGTGCAAATCCTTTTACCATTTATTTAACTGAAAAAAAAAAAACAGTTTAGGGTTATTTTTGCTCTCTTTCGCAATCAGTCTCTCTGCCTCCTACTTTGCAGTTTTTATCTTTTTCTTAGATCATTTTTCCTCTATGTTTTAGTTCTTCTTTACTGCTTTGTTGTGACTGTAATTTAAGTGTTTTTTTTTCACTTATTGCCCCCCTTACGGTCTAGTTGAGCCACATTGGTTTTCTTCTATTTGTAGGTCTTTTATTTTTGAAGGGTATGAACATTTTAGCACTTCTCCCATTTGTCACCTGTACTGTTATTTTTGAGGCCATTGTCCCATTTAACATTGCCGAGAGTAATTCCAAGCTGATAAAATTTTGCTTTACTAAAGTTTAGTATTTCTGTTGCTCCCTAATAGGGCTTCCTATTGAATGACAGCTGGAAATTAATTATATTGTGGTCACTATTTCCCAAGTGTCCCTCCACCTGCACCCCCATGATTCTGTCCAGTCCTTCGGTTAATAATATGTCCAGCCTGTCACTCCCTCTAGTTGGCACTCATACAAGTTGGGGAAGGTAGTTATCTTTAATTATTCTCAATACCTTATCCACCTTGTGAGATCCGCCTGTTTCATCATCCCATATCCAGATAATTAAAGTCCCCCATAAAAATTACTTTGTTATTGTTTGACAACTCTTCAATTCATCTTAGTAATAACTTACAGTTTCTTTTGTTATTTTTGGTGGCCTATAGACAACTCGAGCTCCAGGAAGGCAACACACCTGAACTTCACATATTGTTAAAAGGTATTCTCTTGAAAAGTGAGTTGCCTTCCTGGCGCTCAAGTTCGACACATTGCGCATCGGGTTAACAGATTACTGTAAGTTGCTGGTGAGAATCCAGCAGTCACAGTACACATTGGCACTGATGACAAAGCCAGACGTCAATGAACAACCCTTAAAAATTATTTCAGGGATCTAGGATCTAAGCTCAGGGCAAGGTACTCCAAGGTAGTTTTCTCAGAAATACTACTTGTAACCCGAGCCACACCAAAAAAGCAGAGGGAGATTAGGGAGGTTAATAAGTGGCTCAAGTGTTGGTGTAAGTATTAGGGGCTTGGGTTCCTGGAGAACTCGGCTGACTTTGCTGTCGGCTACAGGTTCTATCACAGGGATGGGCTGCATCTCAATGGCAAAAGTAATGCTGAGCTAGGGGAGAAGAAAATACAATAAAGTAGGAGTAATGGCCTTCTAGTGAATTGGAAAGCTTGCAGGCTTTAGAGTTTGAGAATAACCTCTGATAAGGATTGTAACGTTATTATACTTAAGAGAGATGCATAAGTGCAAATATGTGGAGAAATTTTACATGACACTGGCAGTTATCGATGTCTGGATTACAATCCTTCTGATGTATTTACACCCCTACTTGGTAATAGTAGATCTTAATCAAAGGATGATAGGATCATTTCATCCAATGAGTGTGCTTTTATGACTCGAAGAAAACTTCAAATCTTTACCTTTTATTGTCGATCTAAAATACATAAAAAATTGGTTCCACTCTAGGGCCATCCCATAGTTTCAGATATTAATACTCTTATGCAAAATGCAAGCATCTATGTGGAAAGTTTTAAGGACCTTCGTGGAGGCACTTTCCTGTTATGTTAGAAACACAATGGATGTCCTCAGACATTTGGAGGCATCCCTGTAGGCTGTGATACCAAACTGGCTAGTTTGGACATAGAAGCCCTGTACAGCTCCTTCCTCATGCAGGTGGATGCAAAATAGTATCCCATTTTTTGCAACATAGGGCAATGCATTTTAGGGCCCATAACAAATTAATCATACAGTTAGTTACCCCTATCTTAAAATGCAACTTCTTTCTTTTTGAAAGCAGATTCTACCACCACCTCAAGGCTACAGCAGTGGGGAGTCTCCGTGTCCTCACTTATGCCACCATGTACCTTGGCTGGTGGGAAGAAAAATTTGTTGTCACTGCAGCATGTGATAGATGGATTGGTGAGATTCTTTTTTGGCTTTGTTATACATGATCTGTTTAATTTGAAACTTATACAGCTTTGCTGATAAGAAGTCAGGAAGGTCTTAAACAACTGATACTAAAACATAAAGAAGGATGTGAAAAAGCAGACCTATACTTGAAAGTCACTAAGCTATAAATGACAGAGCAAATCTATAGACTGTGGTGTATAAACAAACATCAAAAAACAAACCTACAAAAAAACACACCATTCCAAATCAGTAAATTCAATGTCTTTGTTAGCATAAAAGAATAAAACAACCTTAAAAAGTCATGACACTCAAAAGAGTAGCTAACCACTGGATTAAACATGTAAAAAAAATAATACTAAGGGTGGATTCACCCAAGTGTGTTTATGTGCGTGCATACATGCGTACAAAAACACGCGTCTATTACAACCACTGCATTCTCTATGATGTGTTTACATGTCCGTGTTTTACAGGCATGCGGCTGTAAAAATTGGACATGCATGCACCATAGAGAATGCACGCATTGCCTTCAATGGAGCTGCAGCTGCTGCCGGTGGCTCCATTGAAGGCAATGGTCTGCCAGCACCCCTGAAGTGATATTCAGAGAAGAGCTTTAAATATAAGCTCTTCCCTGAAAATCATCCCTTTTAGTGTATAAAATAAATAAATTGCAAATATATATATATATATATATATATATATATATATATATATACTTACTTGTCCACCGATGCTGTCCCCCCCCCCCCCCCCCCCAGGGATGAAAAACACAGCTTCCACATGCGGCAGATGTTTTCTTCATCCCCACAGGGGAATAAATAATTCCCTGCTGCACCTGTCACAGATGTGACAGATGCGGCAAAGGGGTTCTTCATCCCCTCGGGGAATAAAGAATTCCCTAGCGCAGCTGTCACAGATGACAGCTGCGCTAGAGAATCCAGCTGCCAGCACCCCTTTATTGTTTTTCAAAGAAGGACTTTACATATAAACCCTTCCCTGAAAAACAAGCCAAATTGGTGTAAAAAATAGAAAAAAAATCACACTCACCTTTCTTTAGCTGCCAGGGCTCAGGCGCATTCTGTCTCCGCTGTCTCCGGCTCTGCACTGAAGCTCTTTCAGCAGGCAGGGAATTAAAATCCTCACCTGCTGAAAGAGCTGCTTCTAATTAGCTGAAGCGCTCAGCCAATCACAGGCATCTTTCAGCCATTCAATAAATGACAGGTGAGTGTTGCCTGTGATTAGCCGAATGAAGTTCTATAGTCCAACAAACATGTATACATAGGAGAGCAAATTCATAACTGTATAATACAAACCCAGAGGTTGCTACAACCACTCCCAGCTGCGCCAAGGGGTAAAGACAAATGAGCCCTGATAAAATTCTGATAACATTTATATAGCAAAATAACATCACTCCCCCAGAGGCAAAACAAACAACATCTGAATCCCATATAAACTAATTACACAAAGATGGATGCAAATCAAATACTAGTTCATATATATAGACGCACATCACAGGATGGACCACTATGCCAGAATGTACACAAAAGTGTGCCTCTCTACAGCGGAATGCAATGCCAAAGTGCACACTCCAATGTGCATTCTAAACTCAGATGTGCTATTGTAATGGTATATAAAAAATGACAAATACAACAAAGTTATCAGAGACATGGAGTGCACAGTCAAGCACGCACACACAAAAAATTTCTTCTTTTTTTATTACCCTTTAAAAACATGTACATATAGTAAAACGTGCATAGAAATTCATAATAATAATTACTTTATGCCTACCACAAACAAATGGTACATAAAGTGCAAGGAATAAATGTGGTGAGAAAGTGAACACATGTGCTCCGCAATGTAAACAGTGTTCAAGATAAGAATATATATATTGACTATAAATTTACTGATAATATATCATATTCATATTAAATAAATATAGGTGTAAAAAGTCTTCTATGTAATAGAAAGAAAACATACAAAAACACCTCACCATAAAGAATCTACCTGTTTAAGACTGCATCCAATATTATAACATCAAAGTTTGCATTTATCTAGAAAGTCAAGAAGATATGATTAATAAGTTATACTATTTCCAGATTTAAAAAAAAGAAAGAAAAGGGGCAAAGAAAAATAGACAAGAAAAATGGAAAAAGAAGAAAAAGGCTAAAACAAAAAATAATAAAGTGCAAATAAAATTAACAAAATTAGACAAAGCTATAAAAGAAACTCAGTGAAGCTAATATTTTAATTAAAACTCCAGGGTGTAACCGTGTCCAACCTAAAAATCTACCTAGATTCGGTATTTGGAATATCCAATTAACATACAGGGCTGGACAGAAAAACATTGAGTTCCTGGACATTTTGTTCAGTGTTGATGAATAAGGTTGCATACATCCGTCGTGGGCCACATAAAAGAACGCGGCGGGATTTGAGTTTGACTCGTGTCTAGTAGAGTAATAGATAACGGCTACATCAGACAACGCAGTTTTTATTTGTAGTTTCAACCATAGACCCATACAGTAGGTGTGCATAAGAGCTGTATGCACAAATCATAATGTCTATATGGAAAATAGTTATTATTTTTAAAAAAGACAAAAACGTAAAACTGTGAACATTTGTTAACATTAATTGTATAGTGTAAAATCTTGAAATAAAATTAGTACTGGTATTAGTTTATTATTATTCATTACAACTTTTTTTTATATCACAGCTGACGTATTTTTATTAATTTTTTAACAGCAGTTTTGACATCATTATTTCTTAAACTGTATATAAAGGGATTTAACAATGGTGCAATAATAGTATACATGAGTGACAGAAACTTGTCCATATCTGTACCATAACTTGTCTTTGGCCTCAGATACATTACACTAACAGATCCATAAAATATAGTCACCACTATGAGGTGAGAGGTGCAGGTAGAGAAAGCTTTCTTAATCCCTGCTGATGAATGGTGCTTTATAATTGTCCAAATGATCCGAGCAAATGAAACAATTATTGCTAGGAAAGCACCTACAGCCACAAATAGGACAATTATAAAAGTCACAATTTCATTAAATTGTGTGTCAGTACATGCCAAGGCCATTAGAGGTGCAATGTCACAGTAGAAATGGTTGATTTTATTGGGTCCGCAATAATCTAAGGAGAACGTAAGAAACGTTTGTAATATGGCAACCATCAAACCAATGAGCCATGAGCTCACTAAAAGCTTAACAGAAGCGTTTCTACTCATAATCACGTTATATAATAATGGATGACATATGGCGTTATATCGGTCATAAGCCATGGCTGCCAGCAAGTAGCACTCTGTAGATCCCAATAACAAAAAGCAGTACATTTGCACGGCACAGCCATAGAAAGTGATGGTTTTATGTTTGGAGAGGAGATTTTTTAACATGTTGGGTGTAATCGTTGTAATGTAACATTCCTCTAAAAATGAGAAGTTGGCGAGAAAAAAGTACATCGGGGTATGAAGGTTTGAACTGAGGTTATAAAGGACAATTAAAAACATATGTGCAGCCATAGATATACTATAGATACAAAGAAATGAAGCAAATAGGAAAAACTGCAATTCCGGGATAACAGAAAATCCTACAAAAATAAATTCCATGGTTGTACTGTTTCCTTTATCCATACGACTAATTAAAACCCAAGTTTCAATAAGTGGCAATACGTGGTTCCTCAAGACACAATGACCCCAGGATACAAATTTGTTCAACACGCAATTATCTTTCTCGAACCTTTGTTACTTAAAACCAGATTCAACATACAATGTCAAGCAATCCAGATTTGTGGAATGTGCAGTCTGATAGAAAATTCAGCCAATCAGAATCAACATTTCACTGGTAAAACCCCTCCATTACTGAAATGCATACACTGACCTGCCATCTGGTAAAGCCATTCTACAATACAGTGTAGTACTACACGTTCTGTACTGCTTTTTATCAATGTCAGGTCAAATGGCTTCTTGGACACCAGGTTAGGGCAGCTCTGTTAGATTTTTCTGGTACACTGTGCGTATTGTACGGGACAATATCTGAAGAATAAAAACATGGCAAAAGAAATTTAATGAGAAAAAATATCAGGAATTAAATTTACTAATGAAAAACAAGAAACTCAAATCAGGTCCTACAAAATTGTGTCAAACAAAATTATAAAACTTATTACAAGCTCTAAGTTTAGGTGTGATCACAGAGAAAGATGTAAATTATTTAACTCCAGAATTTCCAATAACAGCAGCATTTTATGGCCTTCTGAAATTTCAAAATAATTTTTTTCCCCACCTATACGCCCGATAGTGACAGGCATAGGCTCCATCAATGAGAAATTAAGTGAATGGGTTGACGAAGCACTACAACCATTGGTTGCAAGAATTCCCAGTTTCCTTAGGGATAGCAAAGGTGCTATCCAAAAGTCGGATGGATCAAATTGGAATAAGCAATACAAATGGCTGACATGTGATGTCGTGGGACTTTAGTCGTGCATACCACACCAACTTGCAATACAAACTATTATACATCATCCACATAAATATAGTGAATATTGTCTGTATCTAAAGGAATTTATAGTTATGAGTATTGAATATTTAGTACATAATTTTTTCACATTTGACAGTAACTTTTATTTACAGATCACAGGAGCACCAATGGGCTCTAAATTCTTCCCCACCTTAACCAATTTATTTATGGAATGGGGGGAGGAGAAATATATATTCACATATAACAACCCTTTGGTAGATAGATCGGTGTGGTATGCTTGGTACATCAACGATATCATTGTCATTTGGAAATTTAGCATTGAAGATAGTAACAATTTTATTCATTATTTAAATGACAACCATTAAAATTTGTGTTTTCTGGGAAATTGTAATGATACCACAATACCATTTTTGGATTTAAACTTAACAGTGAACAGGGAAACTGATATAGTAGAAATATCTCGTTTTAGGAAATATAGTGCAGGCAATACAGTTCTGAACGCAAATAGCTGTCATCCCTTGCACACTATAAATGCGATCCTACTAGTAGAGTTAGTAAGAGCAAAATACACCTGCACAAGTCACATGGATTATCTAGCCTCAGAAAAGGATATTTGTGATAGATTAAAGAAAAAAATACCAATAAAAAGTCTTCCTGCAGTATGTATAGGTGATGCCAAGCGCAAAGGCAGGAAAAAGTACAAGAACAGCACTTACTCTAAAGGAGGGGGATATGTGTAACAATAGCCCCCTCCTAGATGTATCAACTCCAAAAATCATGATGATGATCCATTCCTTACCGTTGGAGATTGGCACACAAAGATCCTTTATTACATTGCAAATGACAGTGACAACAAATGGAAACGCATTTCTCAACGTTGGCTTAGGAAAGGTGCCACAGAGCACCGAAATGCGTTGCAATTTGTTGTCACTGTCATTTACCACATAATAAAGGATCTTTGTGTGCCAAGCTCCAACGCCAAGGATAGGATCATCATTGTGATTTTTGGAGTTGATACTTTTAGGAGGGGGCTTCTGCTACACATATCTCCTTCCTTCAGAGTAAGTGCCATTCCTGTGCATTTTATTGACTTTGTGTCTGGCATCACCTATACATACTCCAGGAGCGCAGGACTTTTTATTGCTGTTTTTTTTCTTTGTCTGGGGGAATTTTTTTCTTCTTCAAAAACCCCCATTGTCTCTGCAGCTCTCCCCGTAGTATAGAGGATGGGATCTGTTTGGTTGATGACCGATTGAAGAACCGGAGGCGCTTTCTATTTTTGATCTTATTGGATTTGTGATAGATTGACACAGAGGGGATACAAAAATGAACCTTGGATATTGTCAAAAATAAAGTTAAAAAATTAGATAGGAAACTCTTTTGCAAGATAAAAAAACCCAATAATCACAAAATTCAAGACAAATTGTTTTTTTCTACACCATACAGAAAACAATTTAATAAGATTAATATTATATATTTCATATCTACCTTCCAATCCTCAAACAGAACAACACTGAAATAAATCTTGAAAAAGGTGTAATTTGTGTACCAAGAAAAAATAGGAGTTTATCCAACATATTTTCATCGAGCCATTTTGAGAAAAGCAGCGGCTCTCACTCTTAGCTCTTTCAGAAGTGCTTTATCTGTTGTGGAGGTGGGAGATGTACAGTTTGCAAGTATGCAAGCAAAAGAAAAAATTGCACAGAACAGGAACCAATAAAAATAGAATTTTTAATATTGATCACTTTATTAATTGTGACACAACGAATGTCATATATAATATTTTGTACATGCCAAAAAATATATACTTGTTGCACCACACAAAAAATAAAAACCAGAATCTGGGAACATATTCGCGATATTAATAACAACAATGTAAGTGGTTCCAAGCTTAAGAAGCTTTACTGTATATATATATATATATATATATATATATATATATACCTCCCTATTCAATACTTTTTTCTTTATGTTGCCTCCTCTTTTGGAGTTATTTACTGCTTCTATTCAAAAAAAAAAAAAAAAAAGAATCCATTTTACCATGATATTGCTCTATGAAATGCCTTGCTGCACCCTGCATCTTGGAGCCAGTTTCTTTTATAAAAGGGTTAATCTTGAATTTAGCACTATAGAGGGATTTATATGTCTATTGTAATGTTTTTTCATGTGATAGGGCTAGTCTTGAAACCAGTACCATAGAGGAATGTGTTCTGACTCTGAGCATTAGAATAAAGCAATGCACAGCTGTTAATGATTTGCAATTAATGATAATTGATGTTTTTATCCTTATAAACTAAGGCATGTCCTATAACATACAGCTTTGAGAAAGGCAGCTGTATCTGCCGAAACATGTCAGCATGTCAACATATTTAAAATAAAGATTTAAAGGAGAAATTCTGGTGTAGAAGCTGGCAACCTTATCATACATAAATCCAAAGGGGCTTTAATGCATATTGTAGTTAAGAGTTCAGTCCTCAGAGTTACTGAAATGGCTAACATGAAAGAAAATGTGTATCTTACCTGTCAAATGCTGCTCGTCCCATAAAGTTCACAACTCCGCTCATTGCTCTTGCTGCATAAAGCAAAGTTATGATGATAAACTTCCTTAAGACAATAACATTTTTTCTGGCTTTGACATGCAGAACCACAAAAATTCCATTTAAATGAAACTGCTACATTATATAGAGATAAGCAGATACCAATAATTGTGATTACTGATGTTAATTATTCCCAGGAGAAGACAATGATAGTAACATTTTTTTCTGTGCATCGAAAATAATTTAGTTGTCTCCTGAGTTTTACGTTATGTATTAAAAGTTTTCAAGTTATATATTTGAAGATTTATATTACATGAATCTCACTTATTAAAGGAAACCTGTCATCAACTTTAAGCACCATAAACAAAGTTCTGTTGTCTATAGTTTAGTTGAAGGAGAGTCCGGGAAGATGTGCCTCATACTAACCGATCCGCCATTCCTGTGATGTTACTCCAAAAAAGTCAGCGCACGCACCACCAGTGTTTCAGAAGGCTATGTGTGCACATTCCTATTCCCCTCTCATCAGATACATGGGACCGGATGAGTATGAGAGACAGCTGCCTGCACACCCCATTACCTAGGCTAATCCAATCTAACTTCTTTCATTGTGCTTATAGATGATCACCAGTTCCCTTTAATCAATGAGATTTATCATAAATTAGTCATAAATTTAAAAATCCCCACCTCTTGAAGGTCCTAGTCTGATTGAATTCAGTGAATGGCTGAGTGCTGCCTCTTATTGGCTGAGCACTGTGACCAATCACAGGCAGTGCTTAGCTGTCATTCAATGAATGGCAAAGCCAGTTAGACCAGCACTTTCAAGAGGCTGGGATTTTTAAATCCCCACCTCTTGAAAGTGCTTTAGATCAGTGCCAGGATTTTAGAGAGAAGACAGCCCGGACAGCACCGCTAGGTGAGTAATGTTTATTTATTTTTTTCTACGCCTAGGGATGATTTTTAGGGAAGGGCTTATATTGCAAGCCCTTCACAAAAATTACTGCAGGGGTTGCCTGCATTCCATTGTAGCAGGGGTTGCAGCAGCTCTAGCCCCATTGAAAGCAATAGGAGAACATTGTGTTCCTTTGCCACAGCTGTGGTATGGGGTTCATTTATCCCCGCGGGGAGTCCCCTTGCATCTGAGCACTGTGACAGTGCTGGGATTATTTACGTGCAGCATAGACCTTCCCGGCCACGGATGTTCTATCTCTTGCAGGTGCAAGTATTTTGCGCTTGTAAAAGACGGACATGTGAACACACCATGGGAAACCAATGGTTCTATGAGCCGCGTTTTGTTTGCGCTCATAGGCTTGCGCAAAAAAATGCTCATCGGACCTCACCCTAAGGCCTCAGTCAGACGGGCGTTTTTTCGCGCGATTTGCACATGCGCATGCGTCCGGCGATTTTTTAAAACCATTGCTTTGCAATGGTATCGGACACATGAGCACTTTTTATGCGCTCGTCCGATAAATTATAGAACAGAAATCGCAGATCGCACCTATCTGCGATCTGCGATTCCTGTTCTCTTCTCTATATGCACTCAATAGGGCCGGCGGCAGCAGCGCCGACCCCATTGAGAACATATAGAAGACAAATCCAAAAAAGTTATAAGGAGGCGCCTTGATGCTTTTAATATAACATGTTATATTATATTAACATGAGGAAAATATAAATGAGTATTTAACTCACCTGGTGTCAGCCGAGGATACCTTGCAAAAAGGCACCTCGCTGACACCGCAATCCAAGTCCGCTTATAAAATAGTCTTTATTCCATCCAACCTTCGTCGGAGAGCAGCGGGGCAATCCAAATAAGCTGCACCGGGTAACCGGGGCTTAATTCAAATAGACCACGAGGAAGAAAAAGCGACTGTCCGCGCTCCTAGGGATATCAGACTCTGATCCGGGATAATAAATTCCTTTTTTTTATTGGAAATACATACAGGGATCTGTGAGCAACGCGTTTCAGTAGATACAACTACCTTTCTCAAGCTCTATACAATTACGACTAACATACAACATAAATAGACACTGAACATGTTCACGAAATTAACACAGCTACTTACCACGTAGCTGCATGATTAAAAGGGGGCGTGATGGCAGCCTCCCAGGTAACTCTATACGTAATCCAGGTAGAACACTAGGAACGCCCTTCAGCGATCCGTGTACTTCAACAAAACTTTATTTGGATCACTGCGGGACAGCAATCTCTCTCCAACAAATGTGTACACCCGCTAAACGCTCGGTTATAAAAATTAAAATTTCATTAAACATCCTTAGGATAACATTATTCACATGATAAAACGAGTGAATAAACTTTGCATAATTAAATTATCTACAAACAACTTCATTTATCTTCCGAATCAGCATGAATAGATTATACGTCTCATAAATATAAATTACATAAAAACGGCACTTCCCTACATATTTAATACCATTGCCATCAGTTAAAATTTATATTATATAATATTATGTAAATGATATATATATCAATACTCCTCTAAGGGCTTAGTCACACGGGCGTTTATTGCCGCGATTTGCGCATGCGCATGCGTCCGGCGATTTTTTAAAACCATTGCTTTGCAATGGTATCGGACACATGAGCGCTTTTTATGCGCTCGTCCGATAAATTAGAGAACAGAAATCGCAGATCGCACCTATCTGCGATCTGCGATTCCTGTTCTCTTCTCTATATGCGCTCAATGGGGCCGGCGGCAGCAGCGCCGACCCCATTGAGAACATACAGAAGACAAATCATTCTTCTCTGCCACAGCTGTAACAGCTGTGGCAGAGAAGAACAATGTTTGCCCATTAAATTCAATGGAGCGGCAATACAGCCGACTCCATTGAAAGCAATGGGCTGCCGGCGTGCGCGGGATGAATTGTCGGGGAGGGGTTAAATATATAACCCCTTCCCTGCAATGCATCCTTAAATGTGAAAAAATAAAAAAAAAGGATGTACTCACCAGCTCCCGGCAGCTGGAGATCCCGGCGGCCGGCCTGCAGTGGGTGTGAAGGGGTGTGACTCAGACTGGCCCCTGATTGGCTCAGCCTGAGCCAATCAGAGGCTGATCTCAGTCACACCCATTCATGAATTCATGAATGGGTGTGACTGAGACTTGCTTCTGATTGCCTCAGCGCTGAGCCAATCAGGGGCCAGTCTGAGTCACACCTCCTTCACACCCACTGCAGGCCGGCCGCCGGGATCTCCAGCTGCCGGGAGCTGGTGAGTACATCCTTTTTTTTTATTTTTTCACATTTAAGGATGCATTGCAGGGAAGGGGTTATATATTTAACCCCTCCCCGACAATTCATCCCACACTCGCCCGCAGCGCTTGCATTCAATGGAGCCGGCTGTATTGCCGACTCCATTGAATGCAATGCGCTGGACAGCTCCGGCCCGTTTCTAATGAAACGCGGCTAGGAGCAGATTTTCGGGCGATTTTTTGGCCGATTTTTCGGCGCCGGTCACGCGATTTGCGCATGCGCATCCGTCATGCGATGCGCAAATCGCGTGAAAAAACGCCCGTGTGACTAAGGCCTAAATCTATATTTAATATTAATTATCATCTAAAACTAGATAAAATTTATATGAAAAATAATTAGTCCCCCAATACTATGTGAATATATATAAAAGCGGCACTACTCAATATCTATATTGATAATGGTCATTACTCCTCACCCACAGCCATAATTTACATTAATTTATAAAAATAAAAAATATATAAATAAAAAATAATAAAAAAATAAAAAAAATTTAAAAAATTAAAATAAAAAAAAATTTTAAAAAAAGGAATTGATTGTACTAGTTGTTCATCATATTTTTTCTAATACCTCGTTTAAGCCATAAGGGCACAGAGTATTGAGTCTATGGATCCAAAACATTTCACGTTTCCTCAATTCACTGATTGAGTCTATTTCTAAATGCTCTATAGGGGTCACAGTCATTTTTTAAAAAATCAGCATCATGTACATCGTTAAAATGTCGAGATACACTGTGTGTACGTAAATTATTTTTAATGTTCAGTCTGTGATTGTTTATTCTTGTTTTTAATTTGTTTTTCGTACGACCGACATATCTGAATCTACATGTACATTCAATTAGGTAGATTACTCTGGTCGTATCACAAGACAGGTGCTGATTGATTAAACATTTTTTGTTATCACTCTCATCATATAAAATTTGAGTTCTTTTATTTGTAATCACCTGAGAGCATTTGCATTTTATGTGTCGGCATTTATGTACTCCCGATATTGCGGTACGATTATGTTTATATTGGATAGGCTTTTTATCTGGGTTTGATGGGAAAATAATGTTCTGAATGGTCCTATTTCTTCTAAAAATTAATACAGGGTTTTTTTCAAGATCCCTAGATAAATATGGGTCTTGAAATAACAGGGGCCAGTGTTTTTTTATAATATTCCTGATTTTAGAACTATCAGTACTAAATTTTGTTAAAAAAGCTGGATTTTTAGGGTTTATCTTATTCTTTTTCATCAATGTTTTTTTTATCATTAATTAGAGCTGATTCATTAGCTATCTTATTATATGCATTTTCTAATATTTTTTCTGGGAAGTGTTTTTCTCTAAGTCTGTTTTTAATGAGAACTGCTTGGTTTTCATAATCTTTATTTAGAGTACAGTTACGCCGAACTCTTTTGAGCTGGCCATACGGTATGTTGTTTAGCCAATGTTTGGCGTGGCAACTCCTGTAATCCAAGTAGGAGTTCTTGTCCACTTTTTTGAAGTGCGTTCTCGTAGTAATCCTTTTATCTAGGGGGATAAGTTCCAAATCCAGAAATGTTATCTGTTCCTGGCTAATATTACTTGTAAACTTTAAGTTGTTAGTATTGTCATTTAACGTTTCTATAAAATTAATAAGACTAGTTAAAGGGCCCTATTTTATTCCATGATCACATAGCTTTTTATAAACGGTTTATAGATGACGTTTTAATAATATGGAAGGGCCCTTTAACTAGTCTTATTAATTTTATAGAAACGTTAAATGACAATACTAACAACTTAAAGTTTACAAGTAATATTAGCCAGGAACAGATAACATTTCTGGATTTGGAACTTATCCCCCTAGATAAAAGGATTACTACGAGAACGCACTTCAAAAAAGTGGACAAGAACTCCTACTTGGATTACAGGAGTTGCCACGCCAAACATTGGCTAAACAACATACCGTATGGCCAGCTCAAAAGAGTTCGGCGTAACTGTACTCTAAATAAAGATTATGAAAACCAAGCAGTTCTCATTAAAAACAGACTTAGAGAAAAACACTTCCCAGAAAAAATATTAGAAAATGCATATAATAAGATAGCTAATGAATCAGCTCTAATTAATGATAAAAAACCATTGATGAAAAAGAATAAGATAAACCCTAAAAATCCAGCTTTTTTAACAAAATTTAGTACTGATAGTTCTTAAATCAGGAATATTATAAAAAAACACTGGCCCCTGTTATTTCAAGACCCATATTTATCTAGGGATCTTGAAAAAAACCCTGTATTAATTTTTAGAAGAAATAGGACCATTCAGAACATTATTTCCCATCAAACCCAGATAAAAAGCCTATCCAATATAAACATAATCGTACCGCAATATCGGGAGTACATAAATGCCGACACATAAAATGCAAATGCTGTCAGGTGATTACAAATAAAAGAACTGAAATTTTATATGATGAGAGTGATAACAAAAAATTTTTAATCAATCAGCACTAGAGATGAGCGAACACCAAAATGTTCGGGTGTTCGTTATTCGTAACGAACTTCCCGTGATGCTCGAGGGTTCGTTTCGAACAACGAACCCCATTGAAGTCAATGGGCGACCAGAACATTTTTGTATTTCGCCGATGCTCGCTAAGGTTTTCATGTGTGAAAATCTGGGCAATTCAGGAAAGTGATGGGAATGACACAGTGACGGATAGGGCAGGCGAGGGGCTACATGTTGGGCTGCATCTCAAGTTCACAGGTCCCACTATTAAGCCACAATACCGGCAAGAGTGGGCCCCCCCCCCCCCCCAACAACTTTTACTTCTGAAAAGCCCTCATTAGCATGGCATACCTTTGCTAAGCACCACACTAGCTACAACAAAGCACAATCACTGCCTGCATGACACTCCGCTGCCACTTCTCCTGGCTTACATGCTGACCAACCGCCCCCCCTCCCCCCCACAGCGCACACCAAAGTGCCCCTGCGCAGCCTTCAGCTGCCCTCATGCCACGCCACACTCATGTCTATTTAGAAGTGCGTCTGCCATGAGGAGGAACCGCAGGCACACACTGCAGAGGGTTGGCACGGCTAGGCAGCGACCCTCTTTAAAAGTGGCGGAGCGATAGCCCACAATGCTGTACAGAAGCAATGAGAAATAGAATCCTGTGCCACTGCCATCAGGAGCTGCACACGTGGGCATAGCAATGGGGAACCTATGTGCCACACACTATTCATTCTGTCAAGGTGTCTGCATGCCCCAGTCAGACCGGGCTTTTTAATTCATAGACACAGGCAGGTACAACTCCCTATTGTGAAGTCCCTGTCGACCCACAGCATGGGTGGCTCCCTGGAACCCACCGGCGGTACACAGAAATATCCCATTGCATTGCCCAACACAGCTGAGGTAGTAATGTCGTGCTTAATGCAGGTGGGCTTCGGCCCACACTGCATGCCCCAGTCTGACTGGGGTTCTTTATAAGTGTACAGATGTAGTAAAAACTCCGTGTGCACCTACAGCATGGGTGGGTGCCAGGAAGCCACCGGCGGTACATAGAAATATCCCATTGCATTGCCCAACACAGCTGAGGTAGTAATGTTGTGCTTAACCCTTTCCAATCCAATTTGTATATGGTTTTCCTAGGGGGCTTACTCTTTTTCTGCCGTTATACAACGGCGCTATATGCTGGCTAAAGCCAGTACTGCATGAGCTGACACGTAGGATAGGCTCCGACAGCAGAGAGGCTGGCAATATACAGTAAGAGAACCCCGACGGACGTCTACCAACAACGGAGCTGTACAGCCTTAAACCCTAATGTCTTCACAGGTCACACAGTGGACTGGAAAGGGTTAATGCAGGTGGGTTTCGGCCCACACTGCATGCCCCAGTCAGACTGGGTTTCTTTATAAGTGGAAACAGATGCATTTATAATTCCCTGTGGACCCACTGCCTGGGTGGGTGCCAGGAAGCCACCGGCGGTACATAGAAATATCCCATTGCATTGCCCAACACAGCTGAGGTAGTAATGTCGTGCGTAATACAGGTGGGCTTCGGCCCACACTGCATGCCCCAGTCAGACTGGGGTTCTTTAGAAGTGTACAGATGTATTAAAAACTCCGTGTGCACCTACAGCATGGGTGGCTCCCTGGAACCCACCGGCGGTACATAAAAATATCCCATTGCATTGCCCAACACAGCTGAGGTAGTAATGTCGTGCTTAATGCAGGTGGGCTTTGGCCCACACTGCATGCCCCAGTCAGACTGGGTTTCTTTATAAGTGGAAACAGATGCATTTATAATTCCCTGTGGACCCACTGCCTGGGTGGGTGCCAGGAAGCCACCGGCGGTACATAGAAATATCCCATTGCATTGCCCAACACAGCTGAGGTAGTAATGTCGTGCGTAATACAGGTGGGCTTCGGCCCACACTGCATGCCCCAGTCAGACTGGGGTTCTTTAGAAGTGTACAGATGTATTAAAAACTCCGTGTGCACCTACAGCATGGGTGGCTCCCTGGAACCCACCGGCGGTACATAAAAATATCCCATTGCATTGCCCAACACAGCTGAGGTAGTAATGTCGTGCTTAATGCAGGTGGGCTTTGGCCCACACTGCATGCCCCAGTCAGACTGGGTTTCTTTATAAGTGGAAACAGATGCATTTATAATTCCCTGTGGACCCACTGCCTGGGTGGGTGCCAGGAAGCCACCGGCGGTACATAGAAATATCCCATTGCATTGCCCAACACAGCTGAGGTAGTAATGTCGTGCGTAATACAGGTGGGCTTCGGCCCACACTGCATGCCCCAGTCAGACTGGGGTTCTTTAGAAGTGTACAGATGTATTAAAAACTCCGTGTGCACCTACAGCATGGGTGGCTCCCTGGAACCCACCGGCGGTACATAAAAATATCCCATTGCATTGCCCAACACAGCTGAGGTAGTAATGTCGTGCTTAATGCAGGTGGGCTTTGGCCCACACTGCATGCCCCAGTCAGACTGGGTTTCTTTATAAGTGGAAACAGATGCATTTATAATTCCCTGTGGACCCACTGCCTGGGTGGGTGCCAGGAAGCCACCGGCGGTACATAGAAATATCCCATTGCATTGCCCAACACAGCTGAGGTAGTAATGTCGTGCTTAATGCAGGTGGGCTTCGGCCCACACTGCATGCCCCAGTCAGACTGGGGTTCTTTAGAAGTGTACAGATGTATTAAAAACTCCGTGTGCACCTACAGCATGGGTGGCTCCCTGGAACCCACCGGCGGTACATAAAAATATCCCATTGCATTGCCCAACACAGCTGAGGTTACGTCAGCTGTAATGCAGGTGGGCTAAAAATTAATTTGATTACACTGTAGGCGAGGGCCCACAAAAATTGCTGTATCAACAGTACTAATGTACATCCCAAAAATTGGCCATGGCCAGCCAAGAGGGCAGGTGAAACCCATTAATCGCTTTGGTTAATGTGGCTTAAGTGGTAACTAGGCCTGGAGGCAGCCCAGTGTAACGAAAAATTGGTTCAAGTTAAAGTTCCAATGCTTTTAAGCGCATTGAAACTTATAAAAATTGTTCTGAAAAATTATTTGACTGAGCCTTGTGGCCCTAAGAAAAATTGCCCGTTCAGCGTGATTACGTGAGGTTTCAGGAGGAGGAGCAGGAGGAGGAGGAGGAGGAATATTAGACACAGATTGATGAAGCAGAAATGTCCCCGTTTTGGATGGTGAGAGAGAACGTAGCTTCCATCCGCGGGTGCAGCCTACGTATTGCTTACGTATCGCTGCTGTCCGCTGGTGGAGAACAGAAGTCTGGGGAAATCCAGCCTTTGTTCATCTTGATGAGTGTTAGCCTGTCGGCACTGTCGGTTGACAAGCGGCTACGCTTATCGGTGATGATTCCCCCAGCCGCACTAAACACCCTCTCCGACAACACGCTAGCCGCAGGACAAGCAAGCACCTCAAGGGCATACAGGGCTAGTTCAGGCCACGTGTCCAGCTTCGACACCCAGTAGTTGTAGGGGGCAGAGGCGTCACCAAGGATGGTCGTGCGATCCGCTACGTACTCCCTCACCATCCTTTTGCAGTGCTCCCGCCGACTCAGCCGTGACTGGGGAGCGGTGACACAGTCTTGGTGGGGAGCCATAAAGCTGGCCAGGCCCTTAAAGACTGTTGCACTGCCTGGGATGTACATGCTGCTCGATCTACGCACATCCCCTGCAACATGGCCCTCGGAACTGTGCCTTCTGCCACTAGCGCTGTCGGCTGGGAATTTTACCATCAGCTTGTCCGCAAGGGTCCTGTGGTATAGCAACACTCTCGAACCCCTTTCCTCTTCGGGAATCAGAGTGGGCAGGTTCTCCTTATACCGTGGATCGAGCAGTGTGTACACCCAGTAATCCGTAGTGGCCAGAATGCGTGCAACGCGAGGGTCACGAGAAAGGCATCCTAACATGAAGTCAGCCATGTGTGCCAGGGTACCTGTACGCAACACATGGCTGTCTTCACTAGGAAGATCACTTTCAGGATCCTCCTCCTCCTCCTCCTCCTCCTCAGGCCATACACGCTGAAAGGATGACAGGCAATCAGCCGGTGTACCGTCAGCAGCGGGCCAAGCTGTCTCTTCCCCCTCCTCCTCATCCTCCTCATGCTCCTCCTCCTCCTCCTGTACGCGCTGAGAAATAGACAGGAGGGTGCCCTGACTATCCAGCGGCATACTGTCTTCCCCCGCCCCCGTTTCCGAGCGCAAAGCAGCTGCCTTTATGGTTTGCAGGGAATTTCTCAAGATGCATAGCAGAGGAATGGTGACGCTAATGATTGTAGCATCGCCGCTCACCACCTGGGTAGACTCCTCAAAATTACCAAGGACATGGCAGATGTCTGCCAACCAGGCCCACTCTTCTGAAAGGAATTGAGGAGGCTGACTCCCACTGCGCCGCCCATGTTGGAGTTGGTATTCGACTATAGCTCTACGCTGTTCATAGAGCCTGGCCAACATGTGGAGCGTAGAGTTCCACCGTGTGGGCACGTCGCACAGCAGTCGGTGCACTGGCAGCTTAAAGTGATGTTGCAGGGTGCGCAGGGTGGCAGCGTCCGTGTGGGACTTGCGGAAATGTGCGCAGAGCCGGCGCGCCTTTACGAGCAGGTCTGACAAGCGTGGGTAGCTTTTCAGAAAGCGCTGAACCACCAAATTAAAGACGTGGGCCAGGCATGGCACGTGCGTGAGGCTGCCGAGCTGCAGAGCCGCCACCAGGTTACGGCCGTTGTCACACACGACCATGCCCGGTTGGAGGCTCAGCGGCGCAAGCCAGCGGTCGGTCTGCTGTGTCAGACCCTGCAGCAGTTCGTGGGCCGTGTGCCTCTTATCGCCTAAGCTGAGTAGTTTCAGCACGGCCTGCTGACGCTTGCCCACCGCTGTGCTGCCACACCGCGCGACACCGACTGCTGGCGACATGCTGCTGCTAACACATCTTGATTGTGAGACAGAGGAGGAGGAGGAGGAGGAGGGTGCTTTAGTGGAGGAAGCATACACCTCCGCAGATACCACCACCGAGCTGGGGCCCGCAATTCTGGGGGTGGGTAGGACGTGAGCGGTCCCAGGCTCTGACTCTGTCCCAGCCTCCACTAAATTCACCCAATGTGCCGTCAGGGAGATGTAGTGGCCCTGCCCGCCTGTGCTTGTCCACGTGTCCGTAGTTAAGTGGACCGTGGCAGTAACCGCGTTGGTGAGGGCGCGCACAATGTTGCGGGAGACGTGGTCGTGCAGGGCTGGGACGGCACATCGGGAAAAGTAGTGGCGACTGGGAACTGAGTAGCGCGGGGCCGCCGCCTCCATGATACTTTTGAAGGACTCCGTTTCCACAACCCTATACGGCAGCATCTCAAGGCTGATGAATTTTGCTATGCGGACGGTTAACGTTTGAGCGTGCGGGTGCGTGGCGGCGTACTTGCGCTTGCGCTCGAACACTTGCGCAAGCGACGGCTGAACGGTGCGCTGAACTACACTGCTGGATGGGGCCGAGGACAGCGGAGATGAGGGTGTGGGTGCAGGCCATGAGGCGGTAGTGCCTGTGTCCTGAGAGGGGGGTTGCATCTCAGTGGCAGGTTGGGGCACAGGGGGAGAGGCAGGGGTGCAAACCGGAGGCGGTGAACGGCCTTTGTCCCACCTTGCGGGGTGCTTGGCCATCATATGTCTGCGCATGGTGGTGGTGGTGAGGCTGTTGGTGTTGGCTCCCCGGCTGAGCTTTGCGCGACAAAGGTTGCACACCACTGTTCGTCGGTCGTCAGGCGTCTCTGTGAAAAACTGCCAGACCTTAGAGCACCTCGGCCTCCGCAGGGTGGCATGGCGCGAGGGGGCGCTTTGGGAAACACTTGGTGGATTATTCGGTCTGGCCCTGCCTCTACCCCTGGCCCTGGCCACCGCACTGCCTCTTGCAACCTGCCCTGCTGATGCCCTTGACTCCCCCTCTGAAGACCTGTCCTCCTGAGTAAGCGTTGCACACCAGGTGGGGTCAGTCACCTCATCGTCCTGCTGCTCTTCCTCCGAATCCTCTGTGCGCTGCTCCCTCGGACTTACTGCCCTTACTACTACCTCACTGCAAGACAACTGTGTATGATCGTCATCGTCCTCCTCACCCACAGAAAGTTGTTGAGACAGTTGGCGGAAGTCCCCAGCCTCATCCCCCGGACCCCGGGAACTTTCGAATGGTTGGGCATCAGTGACTATAAACTCCTCTGGTGGGAGAGGAACCGCTGCTGCCCAATCTGAGCAGGGGCCCGAGAACAGTTCCTGGGAGTGTTCCCGCTCCTGAGCAGGTGTCATTGTAGTGGAGTGAGGAGGCTGGGAGGAAGGAGGAGCAGCAGACAGAGGATTCGGATTGGCAGCAGTGGACGGCGCAGAACTGCGGGTAGACGATAGGTTGCTCGAAGCACTTTCTGCCATCCAGGACAGGACCTGCTCACACTGCTCATTTTCTAATAACCGTCTCCCGCGTGGACCCATTAATTGGGCGATGAATGTGGGGACGCCAGAAACGTGCCTCTCTCCTAATCGCGCAGCAGACAGCTGCGACACACCTGGATCAGGAGCTTGGCCTGTGCCCACACCCTCACTTGGCCCTCCGCGTCCTCGGCCACGTCCACGTCCACGTCCTCTAGGCTTACCCCTACCCCTCAGCATGCTGTATTACCAGTGATTAGATTTCCCAGGCAGGAAATAAATTGGCGCAAGACTGCAGGCCAAATATAATTTTTGCCCTTTTTGGAAAACGAAAGGCCCCACTGCCTCTAGTGAATGAATTATCTAAGTTTAATAACTGTGCTGTGTCCCTGCTTATGTGTCACAGAACGTGAGGGTAGCAGAGTTATTATAACTCTTGGAGAGCAGGTATTTTTTTTCCCAATTAAGGAAAGCAAATGGCGAAGCCAGCAGTAAAGCGTAGCTGGGTGCGTATGATTTAGCAATGTATTTCACGCAGCTCACACGTCTCCACAGGCGTTAGTACGGACAGAGGCTGGACAAATAGATTTCTTTTCAGTTTTTTCCCACCAACAGGCAGCACTGCGTATATTCAATGAACCTGCGAAGTTTAATAACTGTGCTGTGTCCCTGCTTATGTGTCACAGAACGTGAGGGTAGCAGAGTTATTATAACTCTTGGAGAGCAGGTATTTTTTTTCCCAATTAAGGAAAGCAAATGGCGAAGCCAGCAGTAAAGCGTAGCTGGGTGCGTATGATTTAGCAATGTATTTCACGCAGCTCACACGTCTCCACAGGCGTTAGGACGGACAGAGGCTGGACAAATAGATTTCTTTTCAGTTTTTTCCCACCAACAGGCAGCACTGCGTATATTCAATGAACCTGCGAAGTTTAATAACTGTGCTGTGTCCCTGCTTATGTGTCACAGAACGTGAGGGTAGCAGAGTTATTATAACTCTTGGAGAGCAGGTATTTTTTTTCCCAATTAAGGAAAGCAAATGGCGAAGCCAGCAGTAAAGCGTAGCTGGGTGCGTATGATTTAGCAATGTATTTCACGCAGCTCACACGTCTCCACAGGCGTTAGGACGGACAGAGGCTGGACAAATAGATTTCTTTTCAGTTTTTTCCCACCAACAGGCAGCACTGCGTATATTCAATGAACCTGCGAAGTTTAATAACTGTGCTGTGTCCCTGCTTATGTGTCACAGAACGTGAGGGTAGCAGAGTTATTATAACTCTTGGAGAGCAGGTATTTTTTTTCCCAATTAAGGAAAGCAAATGGCGAAGCCAGCAGTAAAGCGTAGCTGGGTGCGTATGATTTAGCAATGTATTTCACGCAGCTCACACGTCTCCACCGCCCGTAAGGACGGACACAGGCTGGACAAATAGATTTCTTTTCAGTTTTTTCCCACCAACAGGCAGCACTGCGTATATTCAATGAACCTGCGAAGTTTAATAACTGTGCTGTGTCCCTGCTTATGTGTCACAGAACGTGAGGGTAGCAGAGTTATTATAACTCTTGGAGAGCAGGTATTTTTTTTCCCAATTAAGGAAAGCAAATGGCGAAGCCAGCAGTAAAGCGTAGCTGGGTGCGTATGATTTAGCAATGTATTTCACGCAGCTCACACGTCTCCACCGCCCGTAAGGACGGACACAGGCTGGACAAATAGATTTCTTTTCAGTTTTTTCCCACCAACAGGCAGCACTGCGTATATTCAATGAACCTGCGAAGTTTAATAACTGTGCTGTGTCCCTGCTTATGTGTCACAGAACGTGAGGGTAGCAGAGTTATTATAACTCTTGGAGAGCAGGTATTTTTTTTCCCAATTAAGGAAAGCAAATGGCGAAGCCAGCAGTAAAGCGTAGCTGGGTGCGTATGATTTAGCAATGTATTTCACGCAGCTCACACGTCTCCACCGCCCGTAAGGACGGACACAGGCTGGACAAATAGATTTCTTTTCAGTTTTTTCCCACCAACAGGCAGCACTGCGTATATTCTATGAATAATAACTGTGTTGTGGCCCTGCCTATACAATTCTTTCCCTGCAGTATCAATGGAGGGTGGAATGCTCTGCAGAGGCGATTTTGAGAAGCCCAAAAAAAATGCAGCACAGCCAACAGCAGCCTGGACAGTACTGCACACGGATAAATATGGCCCTAGAAAGGACCGTTGAGGTTCTTGAAGGCTACACTCACTCCTAACACTCTCCCTGCCTATGCAGCACTTCTGTCCCTAATGCCAGGTGCAACGGTCTGCAGAGGCGATTTTGAGAAAAAAAAAATCCCACTGCTAACAGCAGCCAACACACAGCTATCAGTGGCCCTAATAAGGACCTTTGGGGGGTCTTGAAGCCTACACTAACTACCAATTCTTTCCCTACAGCAGCTCCGGTACAAACAGCACTGTCCCTCATCTAACTCACACCGCATCTGAGGCGAGCCGCGGGAGGGGCCGACTTTTATATTAGGCGAACACCTGATCTTCCCAGCCACTCACAGCAGGGGGGTGGTATAGGGCTTGAACGTCACAGGGGGAAGTTGTAATGCCTTCCCTGTCTTTCAATTGGCCAGAAAAGCGCGCAAACGTCTCAGGGAAGTAAGTGAAAGTAACCAGAACACCGCATGGTGTTCGTTACGAATAACGAACATCCCGAACACCCTAATATTCGCACGAATATCAAGCTCGGACGAACGCGTTCGCTCATCTCTAATCAGCACCTGTCTTGTGATACGACCAGAGTAATCTACCTAATTGAATGTACATGTAGATTCAAATATGTCGGTCGTACGAAAAACAAATTAAAAACAAGAATAAACAATCACAGACTGAACATTAAAAATAATTTATGTACACACAGTGTATCTCGACATTTTAACGATGTACATGATGCTGATTTTTAAAAAATGACTGTGACCCCTATAGAGCATTTAGAAATAGACTCAATCAGTGAATTGAGGAAACGTGAAATGTTTTGGATCCATAGACTCAATACTCTGTGCCCTTATGGCTTAAACGAGGTATTAGAAAAAATATGATGAACAACTAGTACAATCAATTCCTTTTTTTTTTTTTTTTTATTTTATTTATTTATTTATTTATTTATTTTTTATTTATATATTTTTTATTTTCATAAATTAATGTAAATTATGGCTGTGGGTGAGGAGTAATGACCATTATCAATATAGATATTGAGTAGTGCCGCTTTTATATATATTCACATAGTATTGGGGGACTAATTATTTTTCATATAAATTTTATCTAGTTTTAGATGATAATTAATATTAAATATAGATTTAGAGGAGTATTGATATATATATATCATTTACATAATATTATATAATATAAATTTTAACTGATGGCAATGGTATTAAATATGAAGGGAAGTGCCGTTTTTATGTAATTTATATTTATGAGACGTATAATCTATTCATGCTGATTCGGAAGATAAATGAAGTTGTTTGTAGATAATTTAATTATGCAAAGTTTATTCACTCGTTTTATCATGTGAATAATGTTATCCTAAGGATGTTTAATGAAATTTTAATTTTTATAACCGAGCGTTTAGCGGGTGTACACATTTGTTGGAGAGAGATTGCTGTCCCGCAGTGATCCAAATAAAGTTTTGTTGAAGTACACGGATCGCTGAAGGGCGTTCCTAGTGTTCTACCTGGATTACGTATAGAGTTACCTGGGAGGCTGCCATCACGCCCCCTTTTAATCATGCAGCTACGTGGTAAGTAGCTGTGTTAATTTCGTGAACATGTTCAATGTCTATTTATGTTGTATGTTAGTCGTAATTGTATAAAGCTTGAGAAAGGTAGTTGTATCTACTGAAACGCGTTGCTCGCAGATCCCTGTATGTATTTCCAATAAAAAAAAGGAATTTATTATCCCGGATCAGAGTCTGATATCCCTAGGAGCGCAGACAGTCGCTTTTTCTTCCTCGTGGTATAGAAGACAAATCATTCTTCTCTGCCACAGCTATAACAGCTGTGGCAGAGAAGAACGATGTTTGCCCATTGAATTCAATGGAGCCGGCAATACAGCCGGCTCCATTGAAAGCAATGAGCTGCTGGCGTGCGCAGGATGAATTGTCGGGAAGGGCTTAAATATATAAGCCCTTCCCTGCAATTCATCCAGAAATGTGTTAAAATAAAATATATACTCACCTTGTCCCGGCAGCCGGAGTTCAGCGCGGCCAGCCTGCAGTGGGTGTGAAGGGGGTGTGAGTCAGACCTGCCCCTGATTGGCGCTGAGCCAATCAGGGGCAGGTATGACTGACACCCCCTTCACACCCACTGCAGGCCGGCCGTGCTGAACTCCGGCTGCCGGGACAAGGTGAGTATATATATATATATATTTTATTTTAACACATTTCTGGATGAATTGCAGGGAAGGGCTTATATATTTAAGCCCTTCCCGACAATTCATCCCGCGCTCGCCTGCAGCGCATTGCTTTCAATGGAGCCGGCTGTATTGCCGGCTCCATTGAATGCAATGCGCTGGACAGCTCCGGCCCGTTTCTAATGAAACGCGGCTAGGAGCAGATTTTCGGGCGATTTTTCGGCCCCGGTCACGCGATTTGCGGATGCGCATCTGTCATGCGATCCGCAAATCGCGCGAAAAAACGCCCGTGTGACTAAGGCCTCAGGGTGTATTCACACGAGAGTGTGCGTGTGCGTACATGGGTGCACACAAAACCGTGCACCCAGGTATGTACACAAACACGCATGAATGCAGGTCTATGCCCATTACCTTCAATGGAGCAGCGGCTGCTGCCAGCGGCCCCATTGAAAGCATTGAGCTGCCGGCAACCCATGCAGTGATTTTTGGGGAAGGGCTTGAGATATAAGCCCTTCCCTGAAAATCATCCCTGTTTGTGTAAAAAAAAAAAAGGAAAAATTATATATATATATATATATATATATATATATATATATATATATATATATACTCATCTGTCCGCCACTGCCGTGCAAATATTCCCCATGGGGGTCCCTTGTCACTAAACACTGTGACAGCACTGTCACAGTGTTCAGTAACAAGGGGACTCCCTGCGGGGAGTAAAAAAACCCCTGTGACAGCTGTGGCAGAGGATCACGTTGTTCTCTCATTGATTTCAATGGGACCGTAGAAAGCAATGGGCTGCTGGCAAGCCCTGCAGGGATTTTCGGGGAAGGGCTTGAAATATAAGCTGAAAATCATTTATATAATGTGTTAAAAATAAAAAAAATATATATATATATTCACCTCTGCCCAGCTGCTGGGACTCAGGCGCGTCCAGCCTGTCTTCTCCCTGCACTGCTCTGAATCTCTCTGAATCTCAGCGCTGAGCCAATCAGGGGGCAGGTCTGACTCACAACCCCTTCACACCCACTGCAGGCCGGCCGCTGGGAACTCCGACTGCCGGGAGCAGGTGAGTATGTATATATTTTTTATTTTAACACTTTTCTGGATGAATTGCAGGGAAGGGGTTATATATTTAACCCCTTCCTGACAATTCATCCCGCGCACGCCGGCAGCCCATTGCTTCGAATGGAGTCGGCTGTATTGCCGGCTCCATTGAATTCAATGGGCAAACATCGTTCTTCTCTGCCACAGCTGTTACAGCTGTGGCAGAGAAGAATGATTTGTCTTCTATATGTGCGCATATAGAGAAGAGAACAGGAATCGCAGATCGCAGATAGGTGCGATCTGCGATTTCTGTTCTATAATTTATCGGACGAGCGCATAAAAAGCGCTCATGTGTCCGATACCATTGCAAAGCAATGGTTTTAAAAAATCGCCGGACGCATGCGCATGCGCACATCGCGCGAAAAAACGCCCGTCTGACTAAGGCCTAACAGTTAGCCAGATGACATGGGGTGGAGCTATATCATGTAAGGGAAGAGAAGAAGAGTATGTAATGATTTTGCCCTTCCCTAACACAGACTAGCCTAGCAGAGAAGAAGTGTATCTCCTTTTGAGAGGAGTGTGTATGTATATGTATATGTGTATGCATTTATTTATGTAATCGTGATACAGAACAAACTAAATTTTCCCTCAAAATTGATAATTTGCAAACAGCAATGTATTCAGTAATGATAGCCCCGATTCCTCTGTGCTCTGTTCTGCAGACTCATGCTGATCTCTGCTAATCTGCAACACTGATGTCTCACTACTTTACTGTTTATTGTCTATTATATGTTGTGTTCTGCTCAGACTGTATTTCTTTTTTTTGTTAATTCACTTTTTATTGAAAAAGTTTTCAAATACAAGGTATGCATGAGTTTGAACGTGCACTTTACAAACTTATAGCTTGACATTACAAGAATCAGATATATTGTTTATGAAATTGTCAGCTAGCTCAGACAGAGTTTTCATCTATGTCCTAAAGTCAGTACCAGCAGGTCTCTCCCGCCCAGTTTTGTTTGCTTAAAGGCTTTATTTGCTGAGCCGGAGTGAGCCGCTACCTTCTTTTCATAAGCGCACTCATACATCTGGAAATCTGTAATAACCATACCTAATGTTTATCGAATAATAACAAGGGGGGTAGGGGAAGGTAGAGGGCGGGGAGAGAAAGGCAGGGGGGGGGGTGCTGTTATCCACAGGGTGGAGTCGGGATTTCCGGCCCACCCTGTTTGTGTTGTTAGCTTCTGCCTGCGTTCCGTTTGATCTGTTGCTCCTGAGACCATTTACCTTGTCTTTCTGCTCGTGTCCCTGCTTGCAAGTCGTCGCGCCCTCCGTTTGTAGGATGCCAGAGTCATTGGCGAGATCTTGACCAGACCAGGATAGTCTGGATAGATTGCCGCGTCTCCGCCGGGGAATAGCGGAGAGGCAGCCCTCAGAGGGCACGCCTGATTCGCTGTCTTATGAGCTAAGTTCCCACTTTAGCCTCAGGGCTATTATTTCGTACAGGGTTGCGAGATGGTTTTGTCTAATGGCTAGTGGCTAGGGGGGGTGGTCTACCTCCTAGTCTGTGTTTCACCCTCCTCACTCTTTGAGGGGTATGTGGGTATAGTATGATTTGACGTAATTACGTTGCGTCTGGGGGGGGGAACTCTGAATCTCAGAGCCTAATCATTTGTTGTGGTGTTGGATTGGTAGCTAACCCAAGGCGACCATATGTTTAGGAAGGACGTGTATGTTGAGTTTGTCCAACTCAGAATCTCCTCGAACTGATGTATCTGAGCCATCTTTTCTTTCCACATTTTTATGGAGGGAGGTGTTGTACTTCTCCAGTATAAGGGGATCAGTGCTTTTGCTGCTGCTAACATGAAAGAGATGAGTTTGTCTTTTTGAGGGTTAAATGTCTTATTTGGTTTACTTAGAATTATCACGTCCGGGGATGGCTTGAAGGCTTTCTTGAGAATTATTGTGATTTCCTTTTCAATTTCTGTCCAGAAGGGTTTTATTATCTTGCAGCTCTACCATATGTGAGGGTATGAGCCTACATTCTCTTGGCAGCGCCAACACCTATTTGAGTCAGAGAGTTTATAGTTGAAAAGCCACTCGGGGGTCTTATACCATCTGGATAGAAGTTTATAGTGGTTTTCTTGGAGGCGTACGCATGGTGAGATACCGTAGGCGGATTTAAATATTGTTTTAAGTTCAGCATCTGATATTTTTATATCTAGTTCCTTCTCCCAGGACGTGATAAAGGCCGGTCTAACTAAATTGTGGGTTGATATAAAGTTTTTGGTTATGTGGGATATTCTCCTATATTCTGTATTTTGGTTTTTTATTAATCTGTCGAATTCTGTTGTCGGTCTTGTTGAGAGATGTTCTCTTTTGAAAATTGAGATTACATTTGAGATGTGCGCAATGTGTAGCTCTTGCAGCTTCTTTTGTGCGCATAGGGGGTTTATTATAGAAGTGGGTTCTTCGTGCATGAGTGTTTGTAGGTCATGGATTGAAAATCTTTCAAAGGTATTCCAGAGGTTCTCTGGAATCCAAGACTTAGAATTCTTGATGACATGAGGGAGTAAGTTTAGGGGTGTACAGGGGGATGGTGGGGGTGCTAATTCGTGTGATAGAGACTCCCAGGTCTTGCAGATGCCTCTCAGCAGTATATCAAAGCCTTTAGAGCGATATATTTTAGGGTTGGGGAGCCACATGTCCCTGAGGAAGTTGTCACCATAGGTTAATTGTGCGATTTCTCTCAACTTGTGGTTTTTTAACGGGGCTATTAGATCTAACCACCTGTTCAAGTTTATTGCCTTGTAGTAGTCTAGCATGTTAGGGAGCCCCACCCCCCCGTATTGCTTTCTCTTGGACATTAGTGAATATGCTATCCTCGGGCGCTTATATTTCCAGAAGAAGCGTGAGAATTGTGTTCTAATTTTCTTGAAAAAAGAATTGGGAATGTGTATTGGTAGCATTTGGAGCTTGTATAGGATTTTAGGTAATATGTAAGTTTTAAGATTTTTCCTTCCAAACCAAGAGATAATCGGTAAGTTATATGCAGAGAGAAGCGTTTCTATCTCTGTTAGTAGCGGCCCCATATTGCTTTCATAGAGTTTTGTTAAGTTATTTGTGATTTTGATACCTAGATAATCTATGTAGCGTTCTGCCCATATATATGGGGAAGTTTTCTTCACTTCCTCTGCTCTGTGGGGAGGTAGCGAGATATTTAAAATAACTGATTTGTTTTTATTGACTTTTAGGTTGGAGAAGCTACCGTAGAGATCTAGTAGTTGATTCAGACTATTAAGGCCTTGTATGGGGTTCGTAATCAGCACATCGTCTGCAAAAGCTGCTGATTGGATGCTTTTACTGCCAATTTCTAGTCCCTTGATCTCTGGGTTTTGTCTTACCGCTTGAAGGAGGATTTCTAAATTGAGGATGAATAGTGTGGGGGAGAGTGGACATCCCTGGCGTGTGCCGTTTGTAATGCTAAATGGTTTTGATAGGGTATCATTTATTTTCAATCTTGCGTGTGGTTTTGCATAAAGGGAAAAGATGGCTTCAATGAGTTGAGTGGGAAAGTTAAATTTGTGGAGGACTGCCCTCATGAAGGACCAATCTACGCCGTCAAATGCTTTTTCAGCGTCTATCCCTAAGAATATTAGTGGGATATTATTTTTCTTGGCATATTGTATGGAATGGAGGAGTATAGAGGCATTGTCTTTGCCCTTCCTGCCCTTCACAAAGCCTGTCTGTTCGTCCAATATTAGTTTGGGGATGATTCTACTTAAACGGTTGGCTATTAATTTGGCCCAAATTTTTATATCCACGTTCAATAAAGAGATTGGTCTGTAATTGATACATTGGGTTGGGTCTTTCCCTTCTTTATGTATTAGGGTAATGTGTGCTTCTTGTGCTTGTTTTGTGAAAGAGGCCCCTGTCATGATCGCATTTAATGTCGTTCTAAGGTGAGGTTCTAGTATATGTTGTAGTGTCTTATAATAACCTATTGTAAGACCGTCAGGGCCAGGGATTTTACCATTTGGGAGGCTCTTTATAATTAGAGATGAGCGAACGCGTTCGTCCGAGCTTGATATTCGTGCGAATATTAGGGTGTTCGGGATGTTCGTTATTCGTAACGAACAACATGCGGTGTTCTGGTTACTTTCACTTCCTTCCCTGAGACGTTAGCGCGCTTTTCTGGCCAATTGAAAGACAGGGAAGGCATTACAACTTCCCCCTGCAACGTTTAAGCCCTATACCACCCCCCTGCTGTGAGTGGCTGGCGAGATCAGGTGTTCGCCTAATATAAAAGTCGGCCCCTCCCGCGGCTCGCCTCAGATGCGGTGTGAGTTAGATGAGGGACAGTGCTGTTTATACCGGAGCTGCTGTAGGGAAAGAATTGGTAGTTAGTGTAGGCTTCAAGACCCCCCAAAGGTCCTTATTAGGGCCACTGATAGCTGTGTGTTGGCTGCTGTTAGCAGTGGCATTTTTTTTTTCTCAAAATCGGCTCTGCAGAGCGTTGCACCTGGCATTAGGGACAGAAGTGCTGCATAGGCAGGGAGAGTGTTAGGAGTGAGTGTAGCCTTCAAGAACCTCAACGGTCCTTTCTAGGGCCATATTTATCCGTGTGCAGTACTGTTCAGGCTGCTGTTAGCTGTGCTGCATTTTTTTTGGGCTTCTCAAAATCGCCTCTGCAGAGCATTCCACCCTCCATTGATACTGCAGGGAAAGAATTGTATAGGCAGGGCCACAACACAGTTATTATTCATAGAATATACGCAGTGCTGCCTTTTGGTGGAAAAACAAGTGGAAACAAATCTATTTGTCCAGCCTCTGTCCGTCCTAACGCCTGTGGACACGTGTGAGCTGCGTGAAAAACATTGCTAAATCATACGCACCCAGCTACGCTTTACTGCTGGCTTCGCCATTTGCTTTCCTTAATTGGGAAAAAAATTACCTGCTCTGCCAGAGTTATAATAACTCTGCTACCCTCACGTTCTGTGACACATTAGCAGGGACACAGCACAGTTATTAAACTTCTCATGTTCATTGAATATACGCAGTGCTGCCTTTTGGTGGAAAAACAAGTGGAAACAAATCTATTTGTCCAGCCTCTGTCCGTCCTTACGGGCGGTGGACACGTGTGAGCTGCGTGAAAAACATTGCTAAATCATACGCACCCAGCTACGCTTTACTGCTGGCTTCGCCATTTGCTTTCCTTAATTGGGAAAAAAATTACCTGCTCTGCCAGAGTTATAATAACTCTGCTACCCTCACGTTCTGTGACACATTAGCAGGGACACAGCACAGTTATTAAACTTCTCATGTTCATTGAATATACGCAGTGCTGCCTTTTGGTGGAAAAACAAGTGGAAACAAATCTATTTGTCCAGCCTCTGTCCGTCCTTACGGGCGGTGGACACGTGTGAGCTGCGTGAAAAACATTGCTAAATCATACGCACCCAGCTACGCTTTACTGCTGGCTTCGCCATTTGCTTTCCTTAATTGGGAAAAAAATTACCTGCTCTGCCAGAGTTATAATAACTCTGCTACCCTCACGTTCTGTGACACATTAGCAGGGACACAGCACAGTTATTAAACTTCTCATGTTCATTGAATATACGCAGTGCTGCCTTTTGGTGGAAAAACAAGTGGAAACAAATCTATTTGTCCAGCCTCTGTCCGTCCTTACGGGCGGTGGACACGTGTGAGCTGCGTGAAAAACATTGCTAAATCATACGCACCCAGCTACGCTTTACTGCTGGCTTCGCCATTTGCTTTCCTTAATTGGGAAAAAAATTACCTGCTCTGCCAGAGTTATAATAACTCTGCTACCCTCACGTTCTGTGACACATTAGCAGGGACACAGCACAGTTATTAAACTTCTCATGTTCATTGAATATACGCAGTGCTGCCTTTTGGTGGAAAAACAAGTGGAAACAAATCTATTTGTCCAGCCTCTGTCCGTCCTTACGGGCGGTGGACACGTGTGAGCTGCGTGAAAAACATTGCTAAATCATACGCACCCAGCTACGCTTTACTGCTGGCTTCGCCATTTGCTTTCCTTAATTGGGAAAAAAATTACCTGCTCTGCCAGAGTTATAATAACTCTGCTACCCTCACGTTCTGTGACACATTAGCAGGGACACAGCACAGTTATTAAACTTCTCATGTTCATTGAATATACGCAGTGCTGCCTTTTGGTGGAAAAACAAGTGGAAACAAATCTATTTGTCCAGCCTCTGTCCGTCCTTACGGGCGGTGGACACGTGTGAGCTGCGTGAAAAACATTGCTAAATCATACGCACCCAGCTACGCTTTACTGCTGGCTTCGCCATTTGCTTTCCTTAATTGGGAAAAAAATTACCTGCTCTGCCAGAGTTATAATAACTCTGCTACCCTCACGTTCTGTGACACATTAGCAGGGACACAGCACAGTTATTAAACTTCTCATGTTCATTGAATATACGCAGTGCTGCCTTTTGGTGGAAAAACAAGTGGAAACAAATCTATTTGTCCAGCCTCTGTCCGTCCTTACGGGCGGTGGACACGTGTGAGCTGCGTGAAAAACATTGCTAAATCATACGCACCCAGCTACGCTTTACTGCTGGCTTCGCCATTTGCTTTCCTTAATTGGGAAAAAAATTACCTGCTCTGCCAGAGTTATAATAACTCTGCTACCCTCACGTTCTGTGACACATTAGCAGGGACACAGCACAGTTATTAAACTTAGATTATTCATTCACTAGAGGCAGTGGGGCCTTTCGTTTTCCAAAAAGGGAAAAAATTATATTTGGCCTGCAGTCTTGCGCCAATTTATTTCCTGCCTGTGAAATCAAATCACTGGTAATACAGCATGCTGAGGGGTAGGGGTAGGCCTAGAGGACGTGGACGCGGCCGAGGACGCGGAGGGCCAAGTCAGGGTGTGGGCACAGGCCGAGCTCCTGATCCCGGTGTGTCGCAGCCGACTGCTGTGCGATTAGGAGAGAGGCACGTTTCTGGCGTCCCCACATTCATCGCCCAATTAATGGGTCCACGCGGGAGACGGTTATTAGAAAATGAGCAGTGTGAGCAGGTCCTGTCCTGGATGGCAGAAAGTGCTTCGAGCAACCTATCGTCAACACGCAGTTCTGCGCCGTCCACTGCTGCAAATCCGAATACTCTGTCTGCTGCTCCTCCTTCCTCCCAGCCTCCTCACTCCACTACAATGACACCTGCTCAGGAGCGGGAACACTCCCAGGAACTGTTCTCAGGCCCCTGCTTAGATTGGGCAGCAGCGGTTCCTCTCCCACCAGAGGAGTTTATCGTCACTGATGCCCAACCATTCGAAAGTTCCCGGGGTCCGAGGGAAGAGGCTGGGGACTTCCGCCAACTGTCTCAACAACTTTCTGTGGGTGAGGAGGACGATGACGATCAGACACAGTTGTCTTGCAGTGAGGTAGTAGTAAGGGCAGTAAGTCCAAGGGAGCAGCGCACAGAGGATTCGGAGGAAGAGCAGCAGGACGATGAGGTGACTGACCCCACCTGGTGTGCAACGCTTACTCAGGAGGACAGGTCTTCAGAGGGGGAGTCAAGGGCATCAGCAGGGCAGGTTGCAAGAGGCAGTGCGGTGGCCAGGGCCAGGGGTAGAGGCAGGGCCAGACCGAATAATCCACCAAGTGTTTCCCAAAGCGCCCCCTCGCGCCATGCCACCCTGCAGAGGCCGAGGTGCTCTAAGGTCTGGCAGTTTTTCACAGAGACGCCTGACGACCGACGAACAGTGGTGTGCAACCTTTGTTGCGCAAAGCTCAGCCGGGGAGCCAACACCAACAGCCTCACCACCACCACCATGCGCAGACATATGATGGCCAAGCACCCCACAAGGTGGGACGAAGGCCGTTCACCGCCTCCGGTTTGCACCCCTGCCTCTCCCCCTGTGCCCCAACCTGCCACTGAGATGCAACCCCCCTCTCAGGACACAGGCACTACCGCCTCATGGCCTGCACCCACACCCTCATCTCCGCTGTCCTCGGCCCCATCCAGCAGTGTAGTTCAGCGCACCGTTCAGCCGTCGCTTGCGCAAGTGTTCGAGCGCAAGCGCAAGTACGCCGCCACGCACCCGCACGCTCAAACGTTAACCGTCCGCATAGCAAAATTCATCAGCCTTGAGATGCTGCCGTATAGGGTTGTGGAAACTGAGTCCTTCAAAAGTATCATGGAGGCGGCGGCCCCGCGCTACTCAGTTCCCAGTCGCCACTACTTTTCCCGATGTGCCGTCCCAGCCCTGCACGACCACGTCTCCCGCAACATTGTGCGCGCCCTCACCAACGCGGTTACTGCCACGGTCCACTTAACTACGGACACGTGGACAAGCACAGGCGGGCAGGGCCACTACATCTCCCTGACGGCACATTGGGTGAATTTAGTGGAGGCTGGGACAGAGTCAGAGCCTGGGACCGCTCACGTCCTACCCACCCCCAGAATTGCGGGCCCCAGCTCGGTGCTGGTATCTGCGGAGGTGTATGCTTCCTCCACTAAAGCACCCTCCTCCTCCTCCTCCTCCTCCTCTGTCTCGCAATCAAGATGTGTTAGCAGCAGCATGTCGCCAGCAGTCGGTGTTGCGCGGTGTGGCAGCACAGCGGTGGGCAAGCGTCAGCAGGCCGTGCTGAAACTACTCAGCTTAGGCGATAAGAGGCACACGGCCCACGAACTGCTGCAGGGTCTGACACAGCAGACCGACCGCTGGCTTGCGCCGCTGAGCCTCCAACCGGGCATGGTCGTGTGTGACAACGGCCGTAACCTGGTGGCGGCTCTGCAGCTCGGCAGCCTCACGCACGTGCCATGCCTGGCCCACGTCTTTAATTTGGTGGTTCAGCGGTTTCTGAAAAGCTACCCACGCTTGTCAGACCTGCTCGTAAAGGCGCGCCGGCTCTGCGCACATTTCCGCAAGTCCCACACGGACGCTGCCACCCTGCGCACCCTGCAACATCACTTTAAGCTGCCAGTGCACCGACTGCTGTGCGACGTGCCCACACGGTGGAACTCTACGCTCCACATGTTGGCCAGGCTCTATGAACAACGTAGAGCTATAGTCGAATACCAACTCCAACATGGGCGGCGCAGTGGGAGTCAGCCTCCTCAATTCCTTTCAGAAGAGTGGGCCTGGTTGGCAGACATCTGCCATGTCCTTGGTAATTTTGAGGAGTCTACCCAGGTGGTGAGCGGCGATGCTACAATCATTAGCGTCACCATTCCTCTGCTATGCATCTTGAGAAATTCCCTGCAAACCATAAAGGCAGCTGCTTTGCGCTCGGAAACGGGGGCGGGGGAAGACAGTATGCCGCTGGATAGTCAGGGCACCCTCCTGTCTATTTCTCAGCGCGTAAAGGAGGAGGAGGAGGAGCATGAGGAGGATGAGGAGGAGGGGGAAGAGACAGCTTGGGCCGCTGCTGACGGTACACCGGCTGATTGCCTGTCATCCTTTCAGCGTGTATGGCCTGAGGAGGAGGAGGAGGAGGAGGAGGATCCTGAAAGTGATCTTCCTAGTGAGGACAGCCATGTGTTGCGTACTGGTACCCTGGCACACATGGCTGACTTCATGTTAGGATGCCTTTCTCGTGACCCTCGCGTTGCACGCATTCTGGCCACGACGGATTACTGGGTGTACACACTGCTCGATCCACGGTATAAGGAGAACCTGCCCACTCTGATTCCCGAAGAGGAAAGGGGTTCGAGAGTGTTGCTATACCACAGGACCCTTGCGGACAAGCTGATGGTAAAATTCCCAGCCGACAGCGCTAGTGGCAGAAGGCGCAGTACCGAGGGCAAGGTAGCAGGGGATGTGCGTAGATCGAGCAGCATGTACATCCCAGGCAGTGCAACAGTCTTTAAGGGCCTGGCCAGCTTTATGGCTCCCCACCAAGACTGTGTCACCGCTCCCCAGTCACGGCTGAGTCGGCGGGAGCACTGTAAAAGGATGGTGAGGGAGTACGTAGCGGATCGCACGACCATCCTTGGTGACGCCTCTGCCCCCTACAACTACTGGGTGTCGAAGCTGGACATGTGGCCTGAACTAGCGCTGTATGCCCTGGAGGTGCTTGCTTGTCCTGCGGCTAGCGTGTTGTCGGAGAGGGTGTTTAGTGCGGCTGGGGGAATCATCACAGATAAGCGTAGCCGCTTGTCAACCGACAGTGCCGACAGGCTAACACTCATCAAGATGAACAAAGGCTGGATTTCCCCAGACTTCTGTTCTCCACCAGCGGACAGCAGCGATACGTAAGCAATACGTAGGCTGCACCCGCGGATGGAAGCTACGTTCTCTCTCACCATCCAAAACGGGGACATTTCTGCTTCATCAATCTGTGTCTAATATTCCTCCTCCTCCTCCTCCTGCTCCTCCTCCTGAAACCTCACGTAATCACGCTGAACGGGCAATTTTTCTTAGGGCCACAAGGCTCACTCAAATAATTTTTCAGAACAATTTTTATAAGTTTCAATGCGCTTAAAAGCATTGGAACTTTAACTTGAACCAATTTTTCGTTACACTGGGCTGCCTCCAGGCCTAGTTACCACTTAAGCCACATTAACCAAAGCGATTAATGGGTTTCACCTGCCCTCTTGGCTGGCCATGGCCAATTTTTGGGATGTACATTAGTACTGTTGATACAGCAATTTTTGTGGGCCCTCGCCTACAGTGTAATCAAATTAATTTTTAGGCCACCTGCATTACAGCTGACGTTACCTCAGCTGTGTTGGGCAATGCAATGGGATATTTTTGTGTACCGCCGGTGGGTTCCAGGGAGCCACCCATGCTGTAGGTGCACACTGAGTTTTTAATACATCTGTACACTTCTAAAGAACCCGTCTGACTGGGGCATGCAGTGTGGGCCGAAGCCCACCTGTATTACGCACGACATTACTACCTCAGCTGTGTTGGGCAATGCAATGGGATATTTCTATGTACCGCCGGTGGCTTCCTGGCACCCACCCAGGCAGTGGGTCCACAGGGAGTTTAACCTACATGTGTCCACTTGTAAAGAACCCCAGTCTGACTGGGGCATGCAGTGTGGGCCGAAACCCACCTGCATTAACCCTTTCCAGTCCACTGTGTGACCTGTGAAGACATTAGGGTTTAAGGCTGTACAGCTCCGTTGTTGGTAGACGTCCGTCGGGGTTCTCTTACTGTATATTGCCAGCCTCTCTGCTGTCGGAGCCTATCCTACGTGTCAGCTCATGCAGTACTGGCTTTAGCCAGCATATAGCGCCGTTGTATAACAGCAGAAAAAGAGTAAGCCCCCTAGGAAAACCATATACAAATTGGATTGGAAAGGGTTAAGCACAACATTACTACCTCAGCTGTGTTGGGCAATGCAATGGGATATTTCTATGTACCGCCGGTGGCTTCCTGGCACCCACCCAGGCAGTGGGTCCACAGGGAGTTTAACCTACATCTGTACACTTATAAAGAACCCCAGTCAGACTGGGGCATGCAGTGTGGGCCGAAGCCCACCTGCATTAAGCACGACATTACTACCTCAGCTGTGTTGGGCAATGCAATGGGATATTTCTGTGTACCGCCGGTGGGTTCCAGGGAGCCACCCATGCTGTGGGTCGACAGGGACTTCACAATAGGGAGTTGTACCTGCCTGTGTCTATGAATTAAAAAGCCCGGTCTGACTGGGGCATGCAGACACCTTGACAGAATGAATAGTGTGTGGCACATAGGTTCCCCATTGCTATGCCCACGTGTGCAGCTCCTGATGGCGGTGGCACAGGATTCTATTTCTCATTGCTTCTGTACAGCATTGTGGGCTATCGCTCCGCCACTTTTAAAGAGGGTCGCTGCCTAGCCGTGCCAACCTCTGCAGTGTGTGCCTGCGGTCCCTCGTCATGGCAGACGCAATTCTAAATAGACATGAGCGTGGTGTGGCATGAGGGCAGCTGAAGGCTGCCCAGGGACACTTTGGTGTGCGCTGTGGGGGGGGAGGGGGGGCGGTTGGGCAGCATGTAACCCAGGAGAAGTGTCAGTGGAGTGTCATGCAGGCAGTGATTGTGCTTTGTTGGAGGTAGTGTGGTGCTTAGCAAAGGTATGCCATGCTAATGAGGGCTTTTCAGAAGTAAAAGTTGTTGGGAGGGGGGGGGGCCCACTCTTGCCGGTATTGTGGCTTAATAGTGGGACCTGTGAACTTGAGATGCAGCCCAACACGTAGCCCCTCGCCTGCCCTATCCGTTTCTGTGTCATTCCCATCACTTTCTTGAATTGCCCAGATTTTCACACATGAAAACCTTAGCGAGCATCGGCGAAATACAAAAATGTTCTGGTCGCCCATTGACTTCAATGGGGTTCGTTGTTCGAAACGAACCCTCGAGCATCACGGGAAGTTCGTTCCGAATAACGAACACCCGAACATTTTGGTGTTCGCTCATCTCTATTTATAATCTCTGTTAGTTCTTCCTGACTCACTGGGGTCAACAGGTTTGTGGCTTCTTCTGAGCTAATTTTTGGGAGTGTGAGGTTTTTAAGGAATTTCTCCATATGTTTGTGTTTTTCTTCTCGATTGGTTTGTGACAGTTCCTCTTCTAAGTTATACAGTTTCGTATAATAGGTGTGGAATTCTGTTGCTGTTTCTTGGGTGGAGGTGGTTTTTGACCCTGTGACCTTCTTGATTTCTTTAATATGTGTCTTTTCTCTCGCTTTTTTTATGAGAGCGGACATCAGTTTCCCTCCCTTATCTCCATGGGCATAAATCTTTTGTTTGTAATATATAGCGGATTTGGTGTATTTTTTATCTAGTAGTGACTTCAATTGGTCTCTTAGGGAGTTAAGTTCGGGTTGTGCTTTTTCTACTGCTGAGAGTTTCCTTTTTTGTTCTGGGCTAGCTATCTTTGTTAGCAAGTCGTCTATTTTCTTTTGTTTCTGTTTCTTAAGTTTGGAGCCTAAAGAGATGAAGAGGCCCCTCACAAAGGCTTTATGTGTTTTCCACACCATTGGAGCGTTTGTATAGTCTTTTGTGTTAATTTATTTATTTATTTATTTATTTTTTAGCTTTTCTTTTTTTTTGTAAATCAAATTTTATTGCATTTTAATTATAACAACAATTCCGCAACAGTTATTGAGATGGGTTACAGTTTGCATTTTAAGTACAATCTTATCTGCTTTAACAAGGTCTTCGCGCATTGGGAAGTCCACTCAGAGACTCTTGAAAGTTGGCTTGAAGCCGTTTGAAGTAACACTCCTCCCTACTGCGAAGGCTGCTCCGGACCACCCTGGCAACAGGCAAGGGTGGTTCTGCTATGTAATATTAGCTAAAAAAGAAAAAAACTCTTCCCATCTCATCACTAGCAGAGTCTTGAAACATTTAAACATGGAGGGGAGGGGGAAACGGGAGGGGAGCGGGGGGGGGAGGTAAGGGGGGGGGGGGATCTCGGTACCCTTCAATGTGCTTAAGTCAGAATTGACCAGAGGAGAATCTGAGGCAGGTGAGAAATCCTGATATCCCGATATGGACAGCTCACCCATAAGGGGTTGGCACAGGAGGGGTTCTTATAACGCGTCAACTATGCTGAAATTTGCATAATGAACATTGTATGTGTACCGTAGGTCTATTGAAATTAGCATCCCCTAATTGTTCGGAGCATTCGTTACCAAACAATCGCTCTCCAGGGAATCCAAGTATCTATAAATTTGTCATGTGCCCCTCTGGACCAAGCCGACAGTTCCTCTAAATTCGCTAGGGTATCAACCTTATCTCGCCATTGAGTTAGTGTAGGTGGGTCTCTCTGTTTCCACTTTAATGGTATAAGGGATTTTGCAGTATCTATCAGCAGGGCAGTCAATTTATTCCGTAGTGGATGGAAAATCGGAGTCGGTCTCCACAGGAGAACCACCTCAGGGGAGAGAATCAGTCCCGGAAAGATTTGCCTCAGTACATCCCCCACCTCTCTCCAAAATTTAGTCAGAGCCGGGCACTCCCACCATATGTGGAGGAAGGACCCAGTTGCATCCCCACACCTCCAACATAAATCATGTGTGCTTAATTTATGATCATGCAACCACTGCGGGGTCCTATACCATCTTGCCAGAAGCTTATAGTGAGATTCCTGTGAGGTGACGCATGGTGATAGACCAAACGCGGTCTTCAGAATAAGCTTGGTCTCCTCTGGGGACAGAGAAATCCGGAGCTCCTTCTCCCACGAAACGAGGAAGGCAGGGCTCACGTCCCCTGGTGGGGAGACGAAGTGTTTCCGTATATAAGAGACCTTTCTGGTTTGGGCATTGTCTCCCGCTAAGGATGTCTCAAACGTTGTTAGGGGCCTGGTGGTTTTGTGGTCTTTTAGAAAGTTGTTTATAACTTTTAATAAGTGAGTCGAGGTGAGGAAAGACAGGGGATATTCAGGTAGAAGATCCTCTAGCGATGGAAGAGGGTATTTGTAAGCTAAGTCCACTACATCTTGGATTCTTTTGTCTGCCAGTGGTTTCCAGATTCTAGCTGTATGTGGGTCCAGAGAAAGACCCATATATCTGTGCAAGACAGATAAGGGTGCGCATGGGGACGGGCTTGGAGCCAGCGTAGACCCCAGGGTAGCCCAAGCATTCATTAGTCCCTTTGTAAGGGGATTAGTATTCTGTATCCTCTTATGTTTCTCCTGCGGGACCCAAAGTTCCTCCACCATATTAGAGCCATGGGCTCCTTTAGCTAGGGACTGGAGCAGGGGGTCCCTAACTGGGTGTGTTAGTTCCAGCCAGTGATTTAGTTGTGCAGCCAAATAAAACTGTTTAGGGCAAGGTAGGTCCACTCCTCCCTCCGAGCGCCTTCTGATTAGCAGACAATGCGCCAGCCTCGGCCGCCTCCCCATCCACAGATATCTTGTGAAAATGGTACGTAGAGACTTGAAGAAACTCGATGGAATAAACACTGGGAGTAGTCTAATTTTATAAAATATGATAGGAATAATGTAGGACTTCAGAATGTTTTTTCTGCCTAACCAGGATATAAAAGGGAGGTCATAGGTTCTTACTAGATTCTTAATCTTTCCCAATAAGGGGAGGAAATTTGTTGTATACAGGTCGTCTGCTTTTTTAGTAATTTTGACCCCCAAGTACTCAATTGACGAGTCAGCCCAGGTAAAGGGAGATTTACTTATGATCTCTTTAAGTCTATTAGGTGGGATAGAAATGTTTAGTGCCGTTGATTTGGATAGGTTAATTTTGAAATTGGATATCAGCCCAAAATCCTCCAGCAGCCGTACTAGATGGGGGAGACCCGTGTCTGGGTTCGTTACTAGGAATGTTATGTAGTCCGCATATGCAGACGCAGAGAGGGTCCTTCCTCCTACTCTCAGTCCCTGTATCAGGGGGTCTAGTCTTATTTTTTGGAGGAAGGGTTCGAGGGCAAGGATGAACAGCGAAGGGGACAGGGGACATCCCTGTCTCGTTCCATTACCTATGTTGAACGGGGAGGAGAGGGAATCGTTAATTTTAAGCCTGGCATGGGGCAAGGCATAGAGGGAGAATATCGCTGTAACAAATTCTGGGGGGAAGTTGAAATTTAGAAGGACCTGCTCCATGTAGACCCAGTTTATGCGGTCAAACGCTTTTTCGGCGTCTGTACCCACAAAAGCTAATGGGATATTTTTGCTTTGGGCGTATCTTGCGGCATGTAGCAGTCGGAGACAACCGTCCCTACCCTCTGTCCCCCTGACAAACCCCGACTGTTCTAAGTTAATCAGTTTGATGATAACTTTTTCTATTCTTTTCGTTAGAATTTTCGCCCAGAATTTCATATTGAGGTTTATCAGGGAGATCGGGCGGTAACTGCCGCAGGACTCCGGGTCCTTGCTTTCTTTATGTACTAAAGTAATGTGCGCTTCCTGCGCCTGTCTCGGTAGGGGGGTGCCCTGCAACAATGCATTAAAGAGGTCCTTTAGATGGGGTATAAGAGTGCTTTTAAATGTTTTAAAGTAGCTTAATGAAAGTCCATCAGGACCTGGGCTCTTTCCGGGTGGGGCATTGTCTATAAGATCCTCTATTTCTTGGTCAGTGACCAGTGTCATGAATGCCTCTAGGTCCTCCTCTTCTATTTTTGGGAGGTCTAGGTCTCTGAGGAACTGGTTAATCTGCTCCTTGGCATTGAGAGTAGCTTCTTGAGTTAGAGGTTCTCTGAGATTATAGAGAGATGCGTAGAAGCTTCGGAATTCGTTCGCTATATCGGTTGTGGAGGAAACCCGTTGTCCGCAAGAGGTTTTGATGCACTTTATGTGATTCCTGGCTTTTGCTTTTTTGATGAGAGCAGAAGTGTATCTGCTCCCTCTGTTACCCTGCGCGTACGTGATATGTTTTAAATAAAGGTGTTTTTTATTAAATTTAGACTCCAGTATGAGTTTAAGTTCTTTCCGGAGCACAGTTAGTTCTTCCATGGAGGTCTTGCTGATCGAGAGCTTAGAGACTCGCTCTAATTTAGCAATTTGGAGGAGTTTGTTGTCTATTTCTTTTTGCTGTCTCTTTTTGGCTCTGGATCCCGCAGAAATTAGAAGGCCTCTGACAAACGCCTTATGGGCCTCCCAAACCAGAGGAACTGGTAGTTCGTCTGATTTGTTTAACTGGAAATATTCCTCTAATGATGTTTTCAGCTGTGTCCTCTCTTCCTCATTATCTAAGAGGGAGGGGTTGAGTCTCCAGCGCCATTCTCTGGGGGACTGAGGAGGCAGACAGAGGTTTATGTGGACCGGCGCATGATCCGTGACTAAGATGGGATCAATAGTCGCGTTTGCTACCTGTTGTAACAGGGAAGAAGATATAAAGATATAGTCGAGGCGCTGGAAGGAGGAGTGGACCCCTGAGAAAAATGTGTAGTCTTTAATATTAGTATTGAAGCTTCTCCAACCATCCACGACACCTGTCTCCACCAGGGAGCGTTTTAATTTATTCAACTTTTTTTGAGATATTCGGGATTTACCCTCTGAAGAGTCCAATAGGGGGCACATCGTAAGGTTAAGGTCCCCTCCTAGTATTATCTGACCACTGGCAAAATGTCTTAAGGCTTCTACTTGTTTCAGCAGCCATGGTATCTGGTTGGTGTTTGGAGCGTAAAGATTTGCTAAAGTTACTTTATTATTGTTGAGAACGCCCTTTAAGAATAGAGCCCTGCCTTCCTCGTCAGCATAACGCCCCTCACAGGTGAAGGTAAGAGATTTATGTAGCAAGATGGTAACACCCTTTGAGGCAGACGATGGGTGCGTATTGTGATACGCAAGGGGGAACTGTTTACCCGGCAAGGACAGGCACCTGTCTCCCCTGAAGTGGGTCTCCTGCAAGAAAACAACCCCCGATCCATACCTTTTCAGAAGTACTGCAATGTGATGTCTCTTAGCTGGGGAGTTGAGGCCGTTCACGTTTAGAGTGGTGATTCGGATTATCTCATCCATAGCGTCTATGAAGAAGAGCTGACCTTTTCTCTTTCTCTAGTCGAATGTGAGAGATGGAAGATGATAAGAAAAAGCGTCAAACACCAATAATCTATACCAATCTGTCAATTCCAGAGATTGAAGACGTATCAAGATCGGGTGGTGGATAGGGAAAACGCAAAGGAGGGCGAGAGACGGAAGGGGGGTGTAAGGGGAGGTAGGACAAACAAACAGTAAACAAAGCAGAAAATACGAACAGTAAATACGTATCAGGGGGATACGTAGATGTGTTGTGAGACTGTCCCCCGGGTCGGCAGCCCTGGTTCCAACCCTGGATCAAACCAGCCACGGGAGACAGAAAGAAGAAAGGGGGGCGAGTTGTCTAAGCCTCCAACACTGAGGGATAGGCAACTAAGAAATCCGCCTGATCCGTCAGGCGCCCCCCGGGTCCACAAGTCAAAAACTGTAAAAAAGAAAAAAAAAAAAAAAAAAAAAAACTTAAAGCTATACACATTTCAGCTTTTAGGAGAGAAACATTTTGTAAACAAGAGGTAAACCGATGCATATAGTTATTCTAAGTGCTCTGAGGTAGTTTACATCATAACAAATACAAACTTGCGTCACTTGTTTGCATAAACCGCAGATAAAGTGAAGGAGAAGAAGAAGAGGGCTTCCAGCCGGGGAGCCCACGAGCATCACAGGGGAGGATACATTTCGCGGGAAAGTCCTCCGGCATCCTCCCGGGACCATCTAAAATCAGGTCCGCTGGTCTGGGATCGGGGTACAGCCACCTCTCATGATGTCAAGTGTCCAGGGTAGCAGTGGGATCTTTTGCCTTTTTCTTTTTCGCTTTCGGCGACTTAGGGTTGCTTGCGACCTGCCACGGCTCAGAAAGTGTTAGACTAGGTAATTTAGGGAATTCAGGGAGAGGCATCCAAGAGGGCAAATCTATCGGCTCAAGCTCTAAATTCTCCCAGCAGCTCTGTAGATCTTCTGGGGAGCGAACTAACAACCTTCTCCCTTTACCGGCTATGCTTATGCCGAAAGGGAACAACCACGAATAGCGAATGTTCTTTGCTCTTAGAGCATCCAAGAGCGGGCGAAACAATCGGCGCTTCGCTAATGTCGTCGGGGAGAGGTCCTGGAAGATTTGAAAGTGTGATTCTCCGTACTTAAGTTCCTTGTTAGTTCTTGCCGTTTTTAGAATCAGAGCAGTGTCTTGGAAAGAAAGCAATTTACATATAATGTCCCGTGGGGGCTCAGAGGGGGCAGGTGTCGGTCTGAGAGCCCTGTGGATTCTCTCTATTTTTATTGAATTGGCTCTCTCTGTACCCAGTAGCTGCTGAAAGATTTCGGAGGCTACCTTGGAAAGTGTCTCAGCAGCCCAGGACTCCGGCAGGCCCTTGAACCTCAAGTTACACCTCCTATTGCGATTCTCAAGATCTTCTTGTGCTATGAGCGCTCGGTTGATACTGTCATGATGTTCCCTTAGAATTTTCTCCAAAGCGATCGCATGAGTGGAGACGGAGGTCGTTACTGACTCCAGCTCCTCCACTCTGCGCCCCATCTGCTTGACATCCTCTTTAATTTCAGTGAGGTCAGCGATTATAGGGTTTAGAGCACTAGCAAGTAGCTCTCTCATAAATCCCCTCGAAACCCCACATGAGTCCTCTTCATCTGAGGAGATCTCTCCCCCTCCGGTCTTACTGTTTGATGCAGCAGCTTCTGCCGCCGGCGCCATCTTGACTGACGGGTGCGGAGAGCGGGAGCCGCGCTCCTTCAGGTAGCGCTGCATGCCGGCTTGATTTTTTACTGTTCGGGGTGTGCAGGGTTGGTCTCCGATCCTCTCCTTCGTAGCTCTCCTCATTGTTTGCTCCTGGAAGCTTGCAAATAGACCCTCTAGGGCGCCATGCGGAGGGAGCTCCGGGCTTAAGCGGCCATCTTGCTCCGCGTCAGGCTCCGCCCCTCCTCTACGGGGAGTTTGGTGTGTGGATGAGTGGTATGAGAGAGGAGGGGGGGGGATGTCTCCCTATACAGCTCTATGTTCTTGTAGTAGGTGCTGAGCTGATGTGGGGGTCTCCCCTTATGCTTAAGGGTCTTTTGGTCTCTTCAGTAGGGTTTTGTGGCACTGTAGGCGCCGGCCCCCTCTCCTTTGGTGGCTCTCAGTGTTGTTGTTGGGGGGGCGAGGGGGGGTAGTGTGTCCCCCTGTGGCTCTTCTGCAGCCTGTAGTCTGGGGTCCGCAGCCTGCTGTGTGTTGCTTGTTGTGGGGTCTGAGTGCCTCTGGGCAGGTGTTGTCCCCCCTTCTGTGGATCAGGGGTCCCCCCTGATGTTTGCTGGGGTTCAATGGCCCTGCACTTGCGGCCCCCCCCCCCCCCTCGGGTGTCTCTCACCTCCGCTCCTCTGCAGCCTCAGGATGGCAGGCCTTGGTCTCCTCTGGTTCTGGGCCGGGTGCTGCTGTGGTCCGCTGTGTATTCTGGCCGCTGGAAACGGCCGCGCGCGATCGCCTCCGCAACTTCCGGTCCGGCGGGCCTGTAATTTAGCCCGGGGATTCTCCTAGAGGAGTAGGCCGCGATTCGGCAGATGCGGCCAGAGAGCTCCGGGTGGTCTCTATCGGGAGCTCTCCCTCCCGCGGTGTCAGCGGTATGCTCCTGGCCCTCGGATTACACCTGAGTCGGGTGCAATCTCACTCGGCAGCACGTCCAGCTCAGGAGCCTCTGAGATGGCGCCCGTTCCCGCTGCTGGCTAGGCCACGCCCCCCCTTTTGTGTTAATTTCGAAGAATTCGGTTAGGTCTCTGATTAGCTCCTGTTTATGTTCTTCCTCTCTTAAGACTGACTCATTTAGGCGCCATCTCCATTCTCCTAGGTTGTTAGATAATATATTTATACTGGTGTGCATTGGAGCATGGTCCGAGATCGTGATGCTGTCTATTTTGGCCCAATGAATTGCTTTCACTAGTTTATTTGATATAAAGATGTAGTCAAGTCTCTGGTGGGAGGAATGAACGTGTGAGAAAAAGGTGTAGTCTTTTTCTACTGGATGACTATATCTCCACGAGTCTATCAGGTTTAATTCTTGTAGCGCTGAGTGGACTCTTTTAAGGGCTCTCTGCGAGACCTGGGACCTCCCTCTTGAGGAATCTAGTAATGGGTTGAGTGTTATATTTAGGTCTCCACCTAGGATTATATGACCTACTGCAAAGGATTTTAGTATACGTAATGTGTCTGTTATCCATTTGGTTTGGTTCGTATTTGGTACGTAAATGTTAGCTAGGGTGTAGTTTGAACCATTTATTGTGCCCTTTACAAATATGAAACGTCCCTCTGCATCCGTAAGTTGTTTTTTATTTTGAAAGGGGAGATCTCTGTGGAGGGCAATAGATACGCCCTTGGAAGCCGAGGACGGGTTACAGCTGTGGAACCATTGTGTGAAGTATTTTTTCGGGAGGGTTGGAATTTTGTTACTCTTAGGCCTCAGTCAGACGGGCGTTTTTAGCCGCGATTTGCGCATGTGCATGCGTCCGGCGATTTTATAAAACCATTGCTTTGCAATGGTATCGGACACATGAGCGCTTTTTATGCGCTCGTCCGATAAATTATAGAACAGAAATCGCAGATCGCACCTATGTGCGATCTGCGATTCCTGTTCTCTTCTCTATATGCGCTCAATGGGGCCGGCGGCAGCAGCGCCGACCCCATTGAGAACATATAAAAGACAAATCATTCTTCTCTGCCACAGCTGTAACAGCTGTGGCAGAGAAGAACGATGTTTGCCCATTGAATTCAATGGAGCCGGCAATACAACCATCTCCATTGAAAGCAATGGGCTGCCGGCGAGCGCTGGATGAATTGTCGGGAAGGGCTTAAATATATAAGCCCTTCCCTGCAATTCATCCTAAAATGTGTTAAAATAAAAAAAAATTGTATACTCACCTTTCCGCTGCAGCCGGAGTTCTGCAGCGGCCGCTGTCAGTTCTCCTGAACTGCTTCTCGGCACTATTCAGCCGGCGGGGCTTTAAAATCCCAGCCTGCTGAATGATCTGCCTCTGATTGGTCACAGCCTTACCAATCAGAGGCAGGTTTCACTCACACACCCATTCATGAATTCATGAATGGGTGTGTGACTGCTGCCTCTCATTGGCTCAGCGGGAGCTGCCCCTGATTGGTCCCGCTGAGCCAATGAGAGGCAGCAGTCACTCACCCATTCATGAATTCATGAATGGGTGTGTGAGTGAAACCTGCCTCTGATTGGTCAGGCTGTGACCAATCAGAGGCAACTCATTCAGCAGGCGGGGATTTTAAAGCCCCGCCGGCTGAATAGTGCCGAGAAGCAATTCAGGAGAACTGACAGCGGCCGCGGCAGAACTCCGGCTGCAGCGGAAAGGTGAGTATACAATTTTTTTTTATTTTAACACATTTTAGGATGAATTGCAGGGAAGGGCTTATATATTTAAGCCCTTCCCGACAATTCATCCCGCGCTCACCCGCAGCGCATTGCTTTCAATGGAGACGGCTGTATTGCCGGCTCCATTGAATGCAATGCGCTGGACAGCTCCGGCCCGTTTCTAATGAAACGTGGCTAGGAGCAGATTTTCGGGCGTTTTTTCGGCCGATTTTTCGGCGCCGGTCACGCGATTTGCGCATGCGCATCCGTCATGCGATGCGCAAATCGGGCAAAAAACCGCCCGTGTGACTAAGGCCTTAAAGTGGGTTTCTTGTAAAAATTCGATTTTTTTAAGTAACTCTTTCTAAGTAACCATAACATATGGTGTCGTTTGTTTGGAGAATTAAGTCCTTTGGCATTGAAAGTAGTGATATTTATTTTTCCTCTGTGAGAGGATATAGTTTGTTGTTGATGTATGAGGTTGTTGTTTCTTGAGCCTTGTTCGCTGTTGACTCTGGGTGGGTGTTTCGCAGGCATATTTTGGGTTTTGTCAGTTTCCGTGTTAGTAGGTTTGGAATATTGCATGGGGAATGTGGGCTGAGTGGGGAGTAGGCTAGGGTTGAGTTAAGTTTGGGTTAAGGGTGTGAACTGTGTTTAACGTTAACTTCCTGACCAGGTGTTTGATGTCTGGCCAACTGTATGTGAAAGAATAAAGAGATGTTGTCATGTGGATAAGAAACATCCCGACGCCCCAAAGTTGGGACACTATTGTCCGTATCTTTCTCATCCAAGGACAATCCCTGGGTGAGGGGTATCCAGTGTGTCGGTGTATGGTTGTCTCACTCACGTGTGTAGCACCCATAGGTGACCCGGGGTTGCTTGTTGATTTCTACCCCATTTGCATCGTTTGGGGTCTCTTGCTTTCTCGCTGGGAGGATGTATCATCTCATTGTGGGAGCTAAGGCTCCCCGATCTGTGTACAGGTGGAGAGAGGAGATAAAGAGGGAAAGGAAAGGAGAAGGGGGAGAGAAAGAGGCACAAACATTTAAACAAAATAACCAGTGCAAATCCCCTCCTTATTTCCAGGTTAACCTCTGGCGACCTGAAGTACTATTATAGCTAATAGGTTTAAATTCCGCTATGAACTATTCCAATCTGGCTAAAGTATAGTTCTTCGGGCGGAGGAGCCCAGAGGGTCGACCCTCGTATGACCCCAAAGGCTCACCACCACCCCAGGTGCTACCTCTTCTATGCAGTCATAAGTTCGATGTACAAATTCTAGCTAGCCAGACATAGGAATAGACGGAGTCTTTCTATTTTAGGGTTGACAGTTCTGGTCGTCGTCTTTTACGAATCTGCTAAAGTTTAAGTCTGAGGTTTAAGTAGACTTGCAATCTTGCCTCTCTCCAGTTGTTCAGAGATACAGTTCCCAGGTAGGTTAAACACACTGCGAGTTGGGTCTCTTGCCAAAACTTAAGACGATGGTTTTGTACCATATTTTTTGCTTTTGAGTGATTTAGGTTTCATGAATTTTCTCCACGGCTCACTCTCAGGAAGTGGAGGGATGGTTAAGTCGTATTGTGTTGGCAGCCAGGAAGGTATTTCGATTGGATCAATCTTTAGATGATGCCAGACCGCTTCAAGATCTTCCGGAGCTCTGACTGACAATCTGCGTCCTGAGTCATTAATAGCAAGGCCGAACGGAAACATCCAAGAGTACTGGATTCTTTTGGATTTGAGGACTTCCAGTAGGGGACGTAGTTGTCGTCTTTTCGCTAAAGTCGAGGGTGCAATGTCCTGAAAGAGCTGGATTGGTGAATCGCTGTATTTTAGCGGGTGATGTGTTCTTGCCGCATTCAATATAGCGCTTGTGTCTGTGAAGGAGAGTAAGCCGCAAATAACATCTCTTGGCGGGTCTCCCTCTTTGGGTTTGGGTCTAATTGCTCTATGTATTCTTTCGATTTGAATTCGCGTGGCACTCTCTTTGCCTAATAGATCTGTAAAAATTTCTCCGGCCACTTTGAGAAGGGACTCTGTTGCCCAGGTTTCTGGGAGGCCTTTTATTCGGACATTACAGCGTCTGCTGCGGTTTTCTTGGTCTTCGATTAAAGTAAGGGCTCGGTCTAGATACGAGCGGTGCACTTCTACTACTTGAGAGGTAGCTTTTGCGTGTTTGATGATGGTGGAACATGTTCCCTCTAGGTCCTCTACTCTATGTCCGATTTGTTGCAGCTCGGATTTAATGTCTGCCAGTTCAGACATTATTGGTTGAGTAACTTTGAGAAGTGCTTTTTGTAGGAAGGATTTTTGAGATTTGGGTGCCGAGGTTGCATTCTTCCTCTTCCATTTCGCTCTCATTCTCTGAGTCCTGAGGTGCAAAGTCTGATTCATTTTGTAGAGGTAGTGCTTTTGCCGTGGGGCTTTGTGCGCATTTCTTTTTTAGGAATTTTTGCATGTCCGCTTGATTTTTTTGCCGTCTTGGTGTTTCCGGTGGGTCGCAGCTGCGTTCCCTGCTGCCTTTAACCATTTTATTTTTTAACTGAGTGCACGCAGAACGTCTTCAGTTAATGAGTGAGTCTTAAGGTACAGAGATTTTTAGATATGACACACTTCACGGGGAGGGACGCCTCTCTTTCCACACTATTTAGTGGTTAATCAGTCATCTTTTCAGATATCGTCTGCCGGTGATCAGGTATTATTATGGTGTACCTAGCAGGACTATAGGTTTGTAGCCGTGACCGACCTGTACCGCTGGTTCTGAGAGAATTATATTGTTGATAGAGCTGAAGAAATCAGTTCCAGAAAAATTAGAGCAGGGCCCTGTATGCGACTTCTTATTCTCTTCAGTATAGGTAGCTGCCTGTGGTTTATTATTGCAGCTTCAGAGAGCAGGGGTAGTGCTGGTATGTAGCTTAAATATCTCCACACCTCTGGTCCTTGAAAAATTAGTTATTTTGCAGAGCTGGCTAAGCCAGCTCCAGGAAAAATTAGGGCAGTGTCCTTTAAATTCTTTTTCTCTTCTGCAGAGTTGGTGGCCTGTTAGTTAATTGCTGCAGGCTCTTTAGCTCTCAGTTCTCACCCTCTGCTCACCACTGCAGAGCTGTGGGGGAGGGAGGGGGAGAGCAAAATGGCGGGGAGTTCAGGCGGGAAAATGTGGTATGAAAATGGCGGGGAGTTCAGGCGGGGAAATGTGGTTTGCTGAGCAGAGCAGAGCAGGGAGGTCCGTTATCAGTGCAGCTCCCGTGGCTTTAAAATAGCTGTTTGTCTAAGGGGCTTCCCTGGGGCAGCAGGTACTTACTGCCCTTGTAGTGAAAGTGTTTCTCCTCTGGGTGCCGCCGTTCCCGCTCGCTGGTCTGTCGGTGCGGGATCTCTATGCACTGGCTCAGTGCCCGCAGGGCTCCCTCCTCCTCCTGCTTCTGACGGAGCTGTCAGGGCTTCCCAGCTGAAGGACCGCTACGGACCTCTGCCTCTCTGCTCAACCCCTGCGCGCGCCGGCTCTCCCTCTTCTCCTGCAGATGATGCTGCGGCTCTGTGCAGGCACAGGTCTCCCGATCTCCCGCTCCACTGATTTTATTGTGGGATCTCTCCAGGTGATCCCCACGCTGCAGAGAAGTTGTTGGGGACAGTGTGAGGTGCAGCTGTTCGTTTTGGAACACCAAAAGAAGCTGTAAAGTCTTCTATGGCTCGGGAGCTCAAATTCAGTGCGACCTCACTCTCTGCAGGCTTAGCCACGCCCCTCAGACTGTATTTCTGTTAGTAGATTTTTCTCTTCTGAATACACACTTGCCCAAACTACACCATCCCCCAACTCCATGTCCACTCTTACTGTCTGTCGTTTATCCAAGGAGGGTCAAAAAACCTAGGGCAGCTGCTTAATTAATCTAATGAGCTAACCACTCCCAGCCTTGGACTGATGCATGTTTTAAAAATATCATTGCTTTCCCATGCAAGGGACAGGGTATCGAAAGTTCTGACCCGTATGAAGTGTGACTTGAATCAAGTGTGTTATGCAGTTATACAATTGCAGTTCGACAAAGCAGGAAACATATAGCCCACATTCATTGCTAAAACACTTACCATGATCCCTGCACTCTGGCTCAAAGACACATCCAACCTTCCTAAGCCCTGCAGCCACCTTAACCATCCCCTGCTCACTGAAAGGGTCCACCTGAACACCAGGAGAAGAAACAACAGCAGCTCTGCTGATCTGCCAGCCCTTGAACAGCATCGCAGCTTCCCCACAAACTCCACCATGATGAACCTCTACTGAGACTGGACACCAGGCTGCAGAAAGAAAGGTGCAGGCCATCCATCCATTCATTCATCCATCCAACTGCACCCACCCATCCATTCAACCAGCTGTAGAAAGAAAGATGCAAACCATCCATCCATTCATTCAGCTGCTGAAAGGAGACACCCTATCCATTCATTCATCCATCCATCCATCCACCCAGACATAAAAAGGCGCAGGCCATCCACACAGCCAGCTACAGGAAGAAGAGCGAGCAACCTGCATCTAGTTTAAGGCCAGTTGAATAAAGGCCCTCACACCTCCATCTGCCATAGCCTCCCTTTCCCCATACCAACATAGACAGACTCTCCTCTCAGGCCACTGCAGCACCCAGAGTACGCAGAGCTGACAGTGCTATGTAGCCGGCACGTGTTTGGCCCCTCTCTGGAATAGTGACTGGCGTGCCCCATAAGCCTTCATGACTGAATAAACCCTACAATCTTAAAATAAGCACAGCTGTAAAGCAGTCCACAGCAGGCCCATCTAACACATTTGGCACCCCAATGAACACGGGCCACCCCGACGCAAGACTCCCCTCTCATAACAATTAATTGTGTAACCCTACTATTCCTCAGTTACACTAGAGAAATCAGCCAAAGTCGGCAAAGTCCCACCAAACACCCAACACAATGGTCAGAACATGCACTAAAAGCATAGCCCCAAGAAGATTTACAGTCTTTTATCCCATGGGTCCGTGAAATTCCCTAGGAATCTACCATTGCCATAATTGACAAAGCAGGTGTAGTTTCCTGGGTATATCACAATCCCCTCCCCTGGGCACGGTATATTAGAAATAATAGGGTACTCTTTTTTCCACCTTTAACAGTGTGTCCTATTGGTGGCAGTGTTAGTATAGAGGCTGAAAAAACAGTTCTCATGGTCATCTGGGAGCTCAAGAGGGACAGTTCCCAGATGGGGCCTAGCACTGCCACAGACACAACAACCAGTCTGATTGTGTGTGCCCCCGTTGTACTTCATCCATTCTGACCACAAGTTGCAGTCAGAATAGCCAGTCTCTATGGCCATTGTGTCCTTAGGAGGCGGAGCCTTCTTGCAATGGGAAGCCTGGATCCAGAAGTTACTCCCGTCTAGTTTCACTGACGTGGCCGTTGTCGGTAGCACTTGGTAAGGGCTGTCGTATTTGGGCTCAAAGGGGTGTTTTTCTAACAATTTTCTTTACATAGACCCAATATCCACGGAGCAGGTCATGAGTCAAGAGAAGTAAACACTCGAGAATATACATTAGTTAGGTGTTTTGTGAGAGCAATAACACAGTTTGTCAAGCTACCATGCTGCATCTGGAATTATCACAGTAAATACAATTCTAACCTTGGGGCCGACCCAAAAAGTACCTCATGTGGGCTGAGGCCTATTCTGTCAGGTGTGTACCTTCCGGAGAAGAGTACCAGGGGGAGACACTTGGTCCATGGTCTATTGAGCTCTGCCGTGGCCTTCTGGATAGTGGTTTCTAAGGTACCATTTAAACGTTCTGCTCTACCACTGCTTTGTGGATGGTACGGAGCATAAAAGGCCAGTTCTACCCCCGACATTTTCATTACTTTCTGCATCACTTCTCCCATGGAGGGAGTACCTTGGTCACTCTCAGTTGTCTCTGGTACTCTGCACTTGTATACCACCTCAGAGGTCAGTTGTTGTTGGTGGCATTTGTGGGCGAGTATGCCAGCCTGGCTACCCTGATAACGGGTCTAGGCAGACCAGACTGACCTTGTATCTGCCTACCCTTGGCAGTTGAAAGTAATCTATTTGAAGACGCTGAAACGGGTAGTCAGGATGAGGGGTGCACTGCATGGGAGCTTATACAGACTTACTCACGTTGTTCTGTGCACAAATCAGGTAGCCCTGTATGTTGGGCTGCCATGACACTAAATCCTAGTGCAGACCAGTGTCTAGCAACTACATCTGTCATAGATGTTTGTGACAGGTGTGTATTTCCATGGGAGGCCGAAGCTATGGCCATGACGGGATAGGGGCCTGTGGGAGACAAGATTTGTTGGTTACCATTAGAGATGAGCGAGCATACTCGCTAAGGACAATTGCTTGATCGAGCATTGTCCTTAGCGAGTATCTCCCCGCTCGGGAGAAAAGGTTCGGCTGCCAGCGCGGGTGACAGGTGAGTTGCGGCAGTCAGCAGCGGGGAGCGGGGGTGAGAGAGAGATCTCCCCTCCGTTCCTCCCCGCTCTCCCCCGCAGCTCCCTGCCTGCCGCCGGCAGCCGAAGCTTTGCTCCCGACCAGGCAGGTACTCGCTAAGGGCAATGCTCGATTGAGCAATTGCCGTTAGCGAGTATGCTCGCTCATCACTAGTTACCATCCATTTATCTCCAGGTGGCTCTCTGCCCCTGTTGCTGGTTCCCATTGTTCCTCCCCCCCCCTTTTAGTTGCCTGCTTTTGTAACTGAAGCAACAAGTCATAATCCACCGGGGGTGATGTCTGAGGGGGTACCTGTACCGCCCCAACCCCTGAAGGATCAAGTCTGGGCTTCTGAGTGGCGGTCTTCACAGCCTGATCAGCTGGGTGATATATGGTTGCCTTAGGTGCCATCCATGGAGTGGCCTTTTGTTGCATTTTGAGGCCACTTTCTCGGGCAGCAAAAGGGCTTCCATTGGTTCTAGTACACCTTTTCTGTTTTAAATTGCTTTATTTTCAAGAATGACCTTGCTCTCCAGATAGCTCCATAGTCATGAGCAATGCCATAGGCATAGCGGGAGTCTGTGTAGACGTTAGGTTAGAAGAGGTTCATCTTTGACTACATCATGTAAGGAGAGCACAACATAACCTGTATAGAATATGCCTTCTTGAACATACCTCGATCCATCCACAAGAGTGCAAAATCAGGGTTATCTAATGACTGATCAACATGACTGAATCCCCTGTCTCCTGTGCCATTAGATGGGTGCATAGTCATGTCTATCAATCTGAAAGGAAAAAAAAAAAAACTATCAGGTGATTATTCCCACTTTCTCCATAGGCAGCAAGGTAGCTGGACTAGGGGCGTTGTAACGCTGGCACATTGAGTGGCAAGAGCAGGGTGCACTGTAGGTAAAAGTGAAGCAAAGTCGGAGCGAAAACCTATGACAGTGTTCTAAATACACAGTATTCCAAATTTATTTTTCCCCTGCTGCTAGGTATGTACCTAACTGAGAAAAGGGCTAATGGAAGGCACTCAGTCCAAGGTTTGCCCGTTTCCTCCATTGCCTTTTGTATTTTAAATTTCAGGGTACCAGTCATCCTTTCTACTTTCCCACTACTCTGTGGACGGTAGGGTGTGTGAAAGGCCAGGGATAAACTCAGAGCAGACATGACGTGTTGCATTATTTCACCTGTGAAGTGTGTACCTTTGTTTGACTCAATCACTTCTGGTACCCCATATCTGCAGATTACCTCATTCATGAACTTCTGTGCGGTTACATGCTCATTTACCTTAGTAACAGGGTAGGCATCCAACCTGAAAAGACATAAATAACAACAAGCACATATTCATACTTCCCAACAGGTGGGAGCTGAATGCAGTCAATTTTCAATCTCTGAAATGGGTAGAGTGGTCTAGGCAAGTGTTTTGTGGCACCTTTACTTTTGCCCCGGGTTGCCTATTGCACAGATCATGTAAGACTGAACAAATGATGCAGCAGCTACAGAGAACCGTTCAAGCACCGACATCATTGCTGCTTTTGATAGGTGCGTCTTTCCATGCATCAGCTAGGCCATCACGGGGCAAGTTCTGTTGACTGTTCGCCATACGCCGTCCTGTTCTGCTGCTCCCATTTTTAGTCCATTTTTCCTTTTCTTACTTGATGGCTTGTAACTGTGAAGTCCTTAGCATATCAATGTCCAAAGTTTTTGTCTCTGACTTATGCTGTCAATATCTTCTTTTCTTCTACAGCTTAAGGGCCACTGCCTTTCTACAAGTGCGTTGCCTCTTGCTTCTCCAGTGTAGGAATTGGTGTGAGCTCTCTACTTTGTCAGGTAGAAGTAGGGCCTCCATAAGACTCTGCACCACTGCACCATTCTTAATTGGCTGTCCTGCTGAGGTAAGAAACTGTATGGCCTTCCATATTGGGCCGTAATCATGAGCTATGCCCAATGCATACCGGGAATCAGTGTAAATGTTTTCCGTCTTACCTTCTGCCACTCTACATGCCTCAGTGAGGGCCTTCAGTTCTGCTTCTTGTGCTGAGACATGCAAAGGCAGAGCTTCTGCGTTTAGGACATCTAGTTGTGTGACTACTGCATATCCGGTGTACATTCGTCAATCCTCACGTTGGTACCATCTACAAAAAGCTCAAAATATGCATTGTTAACAAGGGTTCCAGTAACTGTTTTAAATCCTGAATTTTCTTGTTGCATTAATGCTAGTCAATCATGCTGTTATTGTATTTCAAATAGATCATGATCTTATTCCAAAATTTTTTTAAAACTAGCTAATACCTAGATCACCTATGCCTCCCCCTCCCCCTTTTGAACCAGGATACCCGATTGGAAGAAGAGTAGCCAGGTTCAAAGTAGTACAATGTTGGGAAGAGATGCTATGAGGCATGAAGATGGTACATTGTAGCCGGATCTGACAGGCCAGAGATAAATGCCTGGGTTGCACTTGCATGAGTATGCTCTGGAAGTCATGAGGGGTGAGGACCACTAGGGGGTAGTCCAGAACCATAACCTTGTTCCCCTTGCGGAGGCCATGGACCATGCGGTAAGCCCCCGGCTGACCTTTTTGCGTCTTTCATTGACTGGAAAAAAAGAGGGGAGTTTGCTGGAGAACGTATCCCGCGCAAAGCCCCCATTTGAACCAAGTCCCTCACTTGTTCCCCAGTGCATTTTTTTTTTGTGGAAAACTAAAGGGATACTGTTTGACCCAGGGGTGTGTATCCTGGTTTCAGATATACCATCATAGGGGGTACATTCAATTTCCCTATGTCTGTCTTGGAGGGGGCCAGCAATTTGTCAGGAACCGCGGAAAGCTAGGTTACTTCAGCGGCTCTCAGGACAAACACATGAGCCGAATCCACCAAGAGAGCAGTTAGTTTACAAAACTCTTCTGAACTGGCACCTGAGGTCTCAACCCGTACCGATCCATCCGGTGAGAATTTGATGGATGCAGATAAGGCTTGTAAGATGTCAGCACCAATAACAGAGGCATGAGTCACATCAGAGCAGAATAATCCACAAACATCTATCCATATTTGAAATGTGATATCCTTTAAGCAATTCATTATTAATCTGATCCTGCCTGCAATGTCTCATCAAATTTGAGGGGAAAAAAACTTTTCCTGGCTGCCCAGGATTCTCACCCCCTCCCTGGTGGACAAGAGAGGGATGACCCATTACATACTTTTTCATCATCTAGCTCCACCCCTTTGATTTTGGCTGTTCACATACTTCTTTATGCTTTCATTTGAAAATTGCAATCTTCAAATTCACATCACAAACAAGTAAAGTCTTATGCAGAGGGGGGAGAAAAACTTTTATCCCTAGTCAATATCTGCATCACACATTTTGCATTCATCACAAAGGGGATTGTGATAAACAAACAGACATCAGTTGAGGTGAGTGTTATAATGTTATAAAGCACATGATTCTATGGAGATGAGATTGTGAATGAGTGCTACTTTTGGCAAATTGTGTGAAAAAGCTTGCTGAGTGACTGTACAGATATTATTCTATCTTCCTTATTTACTGAAGCTCTTATATGCAATGTTAAATGCTGGTGTCTTTGGAATGCGTAGGTATCGGTGATGTTTCACTCCCCTCTCTCCCTCTGACTGATATTCCTGATAAAACAGGAAACTTCTAACGTCTAATTTGTAACTACTATGTTGTAAATTTACTGACAGTTGTGACTACTTAACACTGTATGTGATAGCAATTGAATTTGGGGATTTGGCAAACATAGATGTATTTACCGGCGGCCACGGTGGACAATGCAGCTGGTTACCTTCTCTGTCTGTGACCCTGAACAAAGAGTGAAGTCGGAGAATGAAACCCCCTACCTTTGCAAAATAACTCTGACTGTTATCTTTCTGAGAATATGAAACACAGGCTTTAACAAAGTTGTTTAGTTTAACTGCAGGGAATAGTTAAACATGTAAAGGAAAGAAAATATGCTAGGAGCTTCTCACAGCGCAACATTTTCAGCATTTTCCCCTTGTATTCTTAAAAGCCCCCACAGGATGTGAGTGGAGTATAACTTTCTTACACTTGTATGAAGGAGACTAAAACATACAAAAAAAATTAGATTACATAACATCAAGATATACAAGACAAACAGTAGTGGTTATTTGTCACATTATTGTCCACAGATTCTGCATGAACTTGCTTTATGTCATAGGGGGACACAGACTATGAAAGGATTCCCTTTCTCTGATAACCCATTACTGCTGTATCTACACTTTCCTTCTCTGTCTTTCACCGCTTGGTCTAATGCTCCTGTCTTACTGATACCCCGCCTGCTCTAACAATTTAGTACATCACTAAACGATAGGAACCTTAAAATGCCTATCTTTCCTGCCTTCTAAGACAGTACAATTCATTGGATTCATTACGAGTTTCTATTCAATTGAAGCAAACAAGCTCTCCAATGACAGTCTCAAATCCTTCTCTCCATTCTTATCTCATAAGACCCTGTGAAGCTGGGAGACATGCAGGTGGGGGGGCTTGTCTCAGCCCGCAGTTTTGAGTAAACAGTCTTACTCTCACTAAAAGCAAGCTCAGATATATATATATATATATATATATATATATATATATATATATATATATATATATTTATTTATAGTAAGACAGTGACTGACAAAGTGCTGGAGGGTGGATACGTGCCACCGAGCGGCCTGGGCTCGGTGGAGGAAGCCAGCATTTCTGTGTCAGTAACGCTATGTTACTGACACGTTGTAGTTTTTTTAAGTGGCTCCAAGCTGCATAGTCCGGGCCGGCTTTCCGGGAGTGGTCTAAGTGAAGGGTGGGATGGCCACTCCCACGTACCAGGTGGGGCTGGTACCAGGCCTTATAAAGCCTGGGCCTGCAGGTTGGAGGGGGCTGAGCATCTGGCTGAGAGCCAGAGAGAGTGTCTGGCTGAGAGCCAGAGAGAGTGTCTGGCTGAGAGCCAGAGAGAGCGTCTAGCTGACAGCCAGAGAGAGCGTCTGGCTGAGAGCCAGAGAGAGCGTCTGGCTGAGAGCCAGAGAGAGTGTCTGGCTGAGAGCCAGAGAGAGCGTCTGGCTGAGAGGGTGTGGTGAGACCTCCACAGGTCATAGGACTGGACTGGCTGTGTACAGCAAGCAAGAAGTATTCTGACGTTTTGAAGTGAGTAGTCAGGAACAAGCATATGTATAATGAGAGCTCAGACGAGCAGGTGTTTATTTCCGTTTTGGTTATGTTTCTGCTGCAATAAACCCAGGCAAAGCCTGGACTAAAGAACGTGGTTGCCCGGTGTCACTGTCTCTGGCCGCGGATGCCCCCGCTGCTACTGCCCCTAAACGCTAATCCCTCACAATATATATATATATATATATATATCTGCCTAGCATCATATGCCCTTTCCTATATATCTATAGGTGACACAATCACACTCTTGCACTGTATGTATATATATATATATATATGTATATATTTTTTTTCACATATTGATCCTCTCTCTCTGCCACCAAATCACATGCCTTGTAACCTTTCTTTCCACTATGCTTGTTCCCCATATTTCTCAGGAGCAACTAGCTGGGTCTCTCACCACCTGACCATTAAGGTATAGACGGTCTGTCTCTTGTAGGGCAATCACGTTAACGTTCAGTGGACACTCTCCCAAAGCCAGGTACAGTATATCACGTCCTGTACTTTCAAACAATTCAGCAGCAACACAGTTTAGCAATCTGCGTTCACCAGAAGGGATCCGATAATGCACATTTAACCTATACACTTTGATCTGAGGACAGACCTCTACCGGTGGACCAAATCCACAACAAGCCACTGCGTACGGTGCATCAATCTTGGCTATAACCCAGCCAATGCGTTGTTATTGCCAGCAGCAATCCCTTCTTACAGTTTGAGCTGAGCCAATCAGGGGGCAGGTCTGACTCACACCCCCTTCACACCCACTGCAGGCCGGCTGCGCGGAACTCCGGCTGCCGGGAGCAGGTGAGTATATATATATATATATATTTTATTTTAACACTTTTCTGGATGAATTGCAGGGAAGGGCTTATATATTTAAGCCCTTCCCGACAATTCATAGCAGCTCCGGCATCAACACCACTTTCCCTCCGCTATGTCAGAACGCATCTGTGGCGAGCCGCGGGAGGGGCAGATTTTAATACTCGGGTGACAGCTAATCTCGCCAGCCACTCACTGCAGGGGGGTGGTATAGGGCTTGAACGTCGCAGGGGGAAGCTGTAATGCCTTCCCTGTCTTTCTATTGGCCAGAAAAGCGCGCAAATTTCTCAGGGAAGAAAATCAAAGTGACTCGAACATCGCGTGGTACTCGTCACGAGTAATGAGCATATCGAACACCCTAATACTCGAACGAGTATCAAGCTCGGACGAGTATGCTCGCTCATCTCTAGTTACAAGTAGTAAAGAGTGCCAATTTATGTTTACAAAAGGAGACTACTGAGGCTCAGAAGGTCTCACAAGTGGACGCAGAAGTCTTGAAAGAACTGCAGCAAAAGAATAGTGATGTACAAAAGCAAACCCCAAAAGTGAAGAAACTGTTTGTCCAACTGGTAGAAGCCTATCACAGGGATGCTGGCTCCAAGGACCAGCTCATCAGTGAACTGAATGCTACCAAGAAAAAGTCAGAGTCAGAGGTAAAGGAACTGGAAGAACACAGAGACAAGGTTCTTGCACTAGAAAGAGACCCCCGAGCCTGGAGCTTTGACCCTGGAGGGCCAAGAAGAAAAGACTTTAAGCGTGGGATCAAGGCCCAACACCCAGGCCTTGTCAAGGACGCATTTTCAGGACAGCTAAGTGTCCGAACCCACGGGCTCGAACAGAGGGGGAGGGTATGTAAGACAGTGACTGACAAAGTGCTGGAGGGTGGATATGTGCCACCGAGCGGCCTGGGCTCGGTGGAGGAAGCCAGCATTTCTGTGTCAGTAACGCTATGTTACTGACACGTTGTAGTTTTTGTAAGTGGCTCCAAGCCGCATAGTCCGGGCCGGCTTTCCGGGAGTGGTCTAAGTGAAGGGTGGGATGGCCACTCCCACGTACCAGGTGGGGCTGGTACCAGGCCTTATAAAGCCTGGGCCTGCAGGTTGGAGGGGGCTGAGCATCTGGCTGAGAGCCAGAGACAGCGTCTGGCTGAGAGCCAGAGAGAGCGTCTGGCTGAGAGCCAGAGAGAGGGCTCTGTGGAGCAAGGAGCCCGGCTAGCCCAGCGTGTGGGCTGTGAGAGAGCCAAAGGCGAGGTTGACAGGTTGACGCCCCTAACCTCAACACCCAGGAGGGTGTGGTGAGACCTCCACAGGTCGGAGGACTGGACTGGCTGTGTACAGCAAGCAAGAAGTATTCTGACGTTTTGAAGTGAGTAGTCAGGAACAAGCATATGTATAGTGAGAGCTCAGACGAGCAGGTGTTTATTTCCGTTTTGGTTATGTTTCTGCTGCAATAAACCCAGGCAAAGCCTGGACTAAAGAACGTGGTTGCCCGGTGTCACTGTCTCTGGCCGCGGATGCCCCCGCTGCTACTGCCCCTAAACGCTAATCCCTCACAATATATATATATATATATATATATATATATATATATATATATATTTATATATATATATATATATATATATATATCTGCCTAGCATCATATGCCTTTTCCTATATATCTATAGGTGACACAATCACACTCTTGCACTGTATGTATGCATATATATATATATATATATATATATATATATTATCACATATTGATCCTCTCTCTCTGCCACCAAATCACATGCCTTGTAACCTTTCTTTCCACTATGCTTGTTCCCCATATTTCTCAGGAGCAACTAGCCGGGTCTCTCACCACCTGACCATTAAGGTATAGACGGTCTGTCTCTTGTAGGGCAATCACGTTAACGTTCAGTGGACACTCTCCCAAAGCCAGGTACAGTATATCACGTCCTGTACTTTCAAACAATTCAGCAGCAACACAGTTTAGCAATCTGCGTTCAACAGAAGGGATCCGATAATGCACATTTAACCTATACACTTTGATCTGAGGACAGACCTCTACCGGTGGGCCAAATCCACAACAAGCCACTGCGTACGGTGCATCAATCTTGGCTATAACCCAGCCAATGTGTTGTTATTGCCAGCAGCAATCCCTTCTTACAGTTTGAGCAGGACATACATACACATAGATGGAGCACTGGTATAATTGGGGTTGTCTCACTGCTCTTTCCAGGAGTAGCCAAGTTGATCTACCTTAACCCTAACACTGTCTGAGAGCACCCTTTGTCTCCCCGGAGTCAACTATCCCTCCCTTGGAAATGAGTCTGTCAAGACAAATCCGATTAATTTTACCTTCCCCCTGGACAGTCCTCTGAGACAACAGGCATGCAAACCATTCCTTTTAAAATATGACAGGTTCTGCATTGCATGGTCGAGACCTAAGGCACCTGTCTGACAGACCTGGACTGACCAGATCGAGTATGGACACACAGACAAACCTGGAACTGGCCACACAGGTATAGATAAATAATTTATCTTACCGTGTTTAGATTGTTTTTCTCGGGCCCGCCAGGTCCTAGTGTTGCCCTGTGTGTCCACGTCCTTCCAAGATCTGGTCGCGGCTGGACCCAAATCGACCACGGCTCCATGTTGAGCGCCAGTTGTCGTGGATTTATTTGGGATCTACGGCGTAATCAATAGGAATGCTTGCACCCTTCCTGATTCACGTTCAGAGATTGTGCGCACAATGGAAGAAAATTGACACCAAGACAGACTGGCAGTGTAGAAAGTCTTCCTTGACTCTAATTTATTAGTAGGCGTATAGCATCTTTTTATAGCATTATGAGTTAACTGTCCTTTATGGGCATGCCGGAAATTGTGTAAGCAATACATGAAAGCATGTGATTGGGTGGACCATTGAAGATCTTCTTACATCCGGTCCTACGTGTGCGTCTGTCGTCATTGACGTTCACCATCACGTGATTTCAGGTGGAATGCAGGCGACATCTTGGGTGTTCGATGGAGGGGGCACGGGCGGGGTGAGCAGCGTGTCGTCAAATGATGCCTGAGGGTTATGTCCGGGTAAAAAATGTGCCCTAAGTTTATATGCATGCATTTCTATCAAGCTGTATATTCTGATAACAGTTGGTAGACAGGATGTGGGCAGCACATTCTGTTCTGCTGGCTCAGACAGTGAAATAGGCATTTCACTTTATATAAATTCTCCATTACACTGGAGGACATACCTAGACCAGGGAAGGAAAATACTTCCTTGACTAACTTCTGCCCCATCTCCCTGCTGAACACAGATGTCAAGATATACACAAAAGTACCGAGTACCCAACTGTTCGCCATCCTCACTACATTTGTGGCAGTGCCCCTGGTGGGGTTTATTCTGCAGAGACAAGCCCCGACGGTACCCAGAGGTTTCTGGATCTGGTTGGGATCGCTGAGAGAAGTGCGCTCTGCTCCTGGCGTTGGATGCTGAGACAGCCTTCGACCTGATACACCTGGCATACCTAAGGGAAACTCTAGAGAAAATTGGCTTTTCGGGGCCCATCAAATCAGCCATCCTTTCTCTGTATTCCGCACCATCCGCTAGAGTCTTTTCCTCGGGTTGTGTCTCCCCATCATTTGTCATCTCTAACAGCACTTGGCAAGGTTGCCCCCTATCGCCCTTAATGTTTGCACTTCTTATGGAGTCACTAGCAGAACAGATTAGATGCAACAAGGACATTCAAGGGATTAAAATAGCTTCTCAGAAGCAAAATATAGGTCTCTCTGCAGATGATGTGATTCTGGTAGTCACAACCTCGGGTTGTGTCTCCCCATCATTTGTCATCTCTAACAGCACTTGGCAAGGTTGCCCCCTATCGCCCTTAATGTTTGCACTTCTTATGGAGTCACTAGCAGAACAGATTAGATGCAACAAGGACATTCAAGGGATTAAAATAGCTTCTCAGAAGCAAAATATAGGTCTCTCTGCAGATGATGTGATTCTGGTAGTCACAAACCCCATTACGTCTCTTGCACAGGCCCAAGCCACCCTAGTCAATTTCGGTAGAGTTTCATACTATAAAGTGAGCAACACAAAATCCCAGATGCTAAATGTTAGACTGCACGCAAAGACTAAGCAAACTATAACAAACATTCCTATATGCCTGGAACAAAAACTCCATACTCTATCTAGGTATTGGGGACTTTGATTTTGGGGTCTGGGAAACAGCAGACATTAAAAAGCTCAGAGACCTCTTTAGAGGCAATGCCCTGATGGATTTCCCCACACTAAGCTAATCGTTCCAGCTACCAAGCAAACTAAGTTTTGCCCACCTAAGGGTTGAGATATGCCTTACAGTCTCTAGATGTGGATCTCCACATTTTACGAGGACACCTTTGCTTTGGACTGTAAAAAAACAATTCCCCACAGATGAAGTTGTGGGAACTGGACCTCAAGCAGCAATTTAACATAAAAGCCTGGAGGCAAGCCCTCACTTGGACTAAGGAAGTTTAGCAAGGGGTTGCACATTGGGAATCGTCACAGAAAATATTTCTGTGCTGGTACCTGACTCCGGCAAGGCTGGCCAGAATGAATGAAGATATCTCTGAAGTATGCTGGAAAGGGTGCGGGGAGAAGGGCATGGTCCTACACATGTGGTGGTCGTGCCAGGTTATCCGCTCCTTCTGGAATGCGGTATTCAACCTCATTCATTCTGTTGCACATCAGTTTACCTCCCCAGACTCAGCGCTGCCCTCGGTTTCCTATACACTAATAGGCTGTCCCATTTTTACTCTGTTCTCACTTCTCACATTATTCTGGCATCGCGGTTAACAATTGCTAGACACTGGAAGTCAACTGGGGCTCTTTTAACCTCAGAGGTCATAAACTTGGTCAATCAAGCACTCCACCTGGAGACCTACTCCTGCAGGTACTTCAAAAATCCTTCCTAGCTCACCTCATGGACACCATGGATAGACTTTATGACCTCCCACCCTGCTTAGGTGTAGTTTGTGAGGTTGGTGGATAGATGAACAGCTAGGGACCCCACGGACTGGGTTCACTAGACATAAGCTTGGTGGGGCCCTGCTGCACCCAATACGGCCTACCAAAAGATATAGCGATGCCCCCACCTGTTTCTCAAATGCAGAATATGATGCAAAAAAAATGTATCCGAACCTGAACTGCACACCCAGCCCTTAAAATGTACCTCTTCTGTTTATTTGGATGTTCTCCTCCTTTTCTGTGCCATTTTTTTTCTCTTTCCCCCTTTCTCTTTTTCTCTCTCCCTGAGTAATGCTCTTTTCTTTTTTTCGTAGGGAAATCTCTTTAATAAAAATAAAATTATTTAAAAAAATGTGGACACCTTAGAGAAAAAGCCACTTATAAGTGGACACAATCTTAAGGAGTTCCATCAGGTTAGATTTGGTGAGATATGTAATTTTAAAATGTCCAGTGTGCCAACATTCACAGCAAAGACCTGTACAATAAATAGTACGAGGTCAAACGTACAATGGGCATGTTTCAAGACAGAATAAACAGGGGTATCCATTTTGGTACTGTCACCGTGGCAGTGTTATCCTTTAATTCGTATCAAAACCTGTCACCGAAAGGACCAAAAAGTATAAAACTTAACCTTTATTAATTCAAATATTAAAAATAGGCGTGTTTAGGAGTTATTTCTATTGTGACCTTAGTCACACTAAAATTAAAATCAAAACAGGGCTAATGAAATAGTTAAACACTGGTCTATTTGATTAGATATTAAATCCAGTGTATATTTATTTATTTATTCAGCACCCTTTTATTATGCCCAAGGGTGTTGCAGTGTTGATATCTCTGACCCATAATCAGCAATTAACCGTAGACTACTCAATTATCAATACTCCTTTGATATCTATTTCTCCTTCAACATTAGAGTATCCAATAACCTTATTTGACTTTGATGTTTTATAAGATGTGGTGTGTTAGTGTGTTTTACTCTGAGGACGATATCTGTATAGTAGACATCTTTATTATCAATATCCGTCCATCATATCATTGTCCACATATTATTTATTTCTAGCACCACCCACATCTCACGATCTTTACACTCCTGTTATCAAATAGGTTGTCTTCATCCAGTGTGTGGCACCAATTAAGCAAGGATGTTGTATGGTGATCACTTATATTTTATTTTGAGTGTCACCTTAATATAACACCATTTATTACTTATTATTACTAGCTTCCTTCGCGTCAATAATTCAAATGGCGCCCGATTTTCTACACACTACACTGATGTATTGTTTGGATACTTATCATGAGTTGATGACCGTCTTTCAATAAAGTGTCATACTATTGGGTCACTACTTCTTGGTGATCTCATTTACATCACTTATCTTCTTTTGATACAGTGTGGTTAAACCACATCTGGTTATGACAATTATTTGGGTTAGGTCAGGGAACCTCCTACAGACTGCTTATCTCAGGTCTCCTATATGTATCCCATTACAAAAGGGGAATCCATACTAGTTAAACACTGTGGTTAACAACCTGATGTTTATTCAACATCCCAAGGGCTATCAGATGCATTAAAGCCCGATATAATGATAAGACAAAATAAGAATAAAATCGATAAACTTTATTAATTATATTTAAAACCATAGAACACAAATAGGGCACTACACAAAAAAACCCTAAATATATAGAGGTGTACGAGTATCTATTATAAGAGACTGCCACCACTTCTTATCAATACCAGATAGTCCCTAGTATAGATGCGGGCACTGGTAGAGTGGTGGAAAAAAGAAAGAAACGCAAGAACTGATATATAGATAGAAATTTCTTTCTTAGTCGCAAGAACTGATATATAGATAGAAATTTCTTTCTTAGTTAGCCTTCCCCATCCTTATATCTTTCTTCTGGACTTATTCGCGTGTTGTGAAAACTATTTCACTGGGATGGATTAGGTATCACCTTCAATGCCCCAGTGTCTATTCTATTTCATGTTCCAGAAAGATCTAGTTGGAGGGTAGGTTTAACATCCCTTTATTGTGAGGTTCAAGAAGTACATAGGAGGTAGCATATTATGGACAACTGGTATGTATTATTGATGTTGGGCAACATCCAGTTGTCTCAATATTGCTAACCTCTATGCTCTCACAATACAGGGAGAAAAAGGAACAGATGGTAGCCCTCTTTTAAAGAGATTGATCTTGGGGCGATCACTTTTCATTTACTGATAGTGATTTCATTTAGTTTGATCACCTATCTAGTATTCAAGATTCGGCATGGATATATGCTTTCTTCAACTAATAGTACTGTGTATAAACTCGGTCTCGGTCTCTTGGTCTCAACGCGTTTCACCGCACATAGAACGGATCATCAGGAGATCTTATTGGTTAGTACCATCTGTATAGATTTATATCTGTTCCAGCATTTTTAGAACAGTAACACATAGGTTATATATAACTCCTATATTGTCTCAATTGATAAGAGCAGAAAAATTTGCTAGCAGGTAACCTGATTCTACTCTTTGACTACTGAGCAAATGAGCACGCAGTGTGTAGATAGTATCCTAGCTTGTCAAAGTGTCCTCAGTGGGCTTAGAAAGCATTTAAATCAGGTGCAGTTTGATCAGGATTTATGATTTTGTGCACGCGATATTGATATAGCTTTCTTTGTTATAGCTCACATATTGCTCTATTGTCAAGCAAGGGAGTATCCATATGCTATGATAATAAGCATATGTAACTCTTTGTATTTTTCACCTAGCTAGCAAAGATAAAAAGCTTTGCAATAGATGTAATTGACACACCAGGAAAGGAGTATGACCCGTATCTCACTGGCATCTCCTTAGTATATCAATATCATCAATTATGCTGTAGGACTGCAAAATGTATGCAGACCCCACAGTATGCTAGGGAGCAAAGAGTCAGAGACTAGCAAAGTTAAATTAAGATAACCGCATTCTAGATAGAAATGCAGTTTTTCCTACTAAAATGTAGTTAGTTTCTAGTTCTGAGGTGCTATAAGAGTCTCTATGTGTTAGGATCAGAGTAGTAGCGCCTCTGGCCTTGATGGTAGGTCAGGGCTATCTGACCCCCCTGCACGACCCAGTGTCCACAGCGCACACCAAATTGTCCCTGCGCAGCCTTCAGCTGCCCTCATGCCACACGCAGGCCTCATGCCACACCACCCTCATGTCTATTTATAAGTGCGTCTGCCATGAGGAGGAACCGCAGGCACACACTGCAGAGGGTTGGCACGGCTAGGCAGCAACCCTCTTTAAAAGAGGCGGGGCGATAGCCCACAATGCTGTACAGAAGCAATGAGAAATCCAATCCAGTGCCACCTCCATCTGGAGCTGCACACGTGGGCATAGCAATGAAGAACCTATGTGCCACACACTATTCATTCTGTCAAGGTGTCTGCATGCCCCAGTCAGACCGCGGGTTTTTATAAATAGTCACAGGCAGGTACAACTCCGCAATGGGAATTCCGTGTGCACCCACAGCATGGGTGGCTCCCTGGAACCCACCGGCTGTACATAAATGTATCCCATTGCAGTGCCCTGGACAGCAGAGCTAACGTCAAATTAAATGCAGGTGGGCTTCGGCCCACACTGCATGCCCCAACCTGACCGGGGTTTTTAATTCATAGACACAGGCAGGTAAAACTCCCTATTGTGAAGTCCCTGTGGACCGACAGCATGGGTGGGTGCCAGGAAGCCACCGGCGGTACATAAATATTTCCCATTGCAATGCCCAGCACAGCTGAGGTAATGTCATGTTTAATGCAGGTGGGCTTCGGCCCACACTGCATGCCCCAGTCAGACTGGGCTTCTTTAGAAGTGGACACATGCAGTTACAACTCCGTGTGGACCGACAGCATGGGTGGCTCCCTGGAAGCCACCGGCGGTACATAAATATATCCCATTGCATTGACCATCACAGCTGAGGTAATGTCATGTTTAATGCAGGTGGGCTTCGGCCCACACTGCATGCCTCAGTCAGACTGGGGTTCTTTAGAAGTGGACACATGCAGTTACAACTCCGTGTGGACCGACAGCATGAGTGGGTGCAAGGAAGCCACCAGCGGTACATAAATATATCCCATTGCAGTGCCCAGCACAGCTGAGGTATTGTCATGTTTAATGCAGGTGGGCTTCGGCCCACACTGCATGCCCCAGTCAGACTGGGGTTCCTTAGAAGTGGACACATGCAGTTACAACTCCGTGTGGACTGACAGCATGGGTGGCTCCCAGGAACCCACTGGCGGCACATAAATATATCCCATTGCATTGCCCATCACAGCTGAGGTAATGTCATGTTTAATGCAGATGGGCTTCGGCCCACACTTCATGCCCCAGTCAGACTGGGGTTCTTTAGAAGTGGACACATGCAGTTACAACTCCGTGTGGACCGACAGCATGGGTGGGTGCCAGGAAGCCCCCGGCGGTACATAAATATATCCCATTGCAGTGCCCAGCACAGCTGAGGTAATGTCATGTTTAATGCAGGTGGGCTTCGGCCCACACTGCATGCCCCAGTCAGACTGGAGTTCTTTAGAAGTGGACACATGCAGTTACAACTCTATGTGGACCGACAGCATGGGTGGCTCCCTGGAACCCACCGGCGATACATAAATATATCCCATTGCATTGCCCATCACAGCTGAGGTAATGTCATGTTTAATGCAGGTGGGCTTCGGGCCACACTGCATGCCCCAGTCAGGCTCGAGTTTTTTATAAATATACACAGACAGGTACATCTCCCTAATGGGAAGTCCATGTGGACCGACAGCATGGGTGGGTGCCAGGAAGCCACCGGCGGTACATAAATATATCCCATTGCAGTACCCAGCACAGCTGATGTAACGTCAGCTTTAGGGCGCCCACCCACTGGCGATTTTTTTCCCTGCGAAATTCGCAGCATTTTTTTCTCTGCAGGGGTCTATGGGACTTGTAATGTTAAAATCGCGATCGCGCAAAATCGCAATTTAGGGCGAGCACCCACTGGCGTTTTTTTACCTGCGTTTTGCGTTTTGCGTTTTGCGTTTTTCCTGCACAGGCATAGAGATAACATGTGTTCCTGTCCACTGGCGTTTTTTTTGCGTTGCGTTTGCGTTTTTAACATAGGAACTGTCAGTTGCATATGTGTCCTTATTTTTCTCCATGGAAATTAATGGAAAAGCCGCGAAAACGCCGCGAAAACGCTGCGTTTTTTTCCCGCGGAAAACGCAAACGCCAGTGGGTGCTCGCCCTTACCGCGAAATCGCGATTTTGCGCGATCGCGATTTTAACATTACAAGTCCCATAGACCCCTGCAGAGAAAAAAATGCTGCGAATTTCGCAGGGAAAAAAATCGCCAGTGGGTGGGCGCCCTTAATGCAGGTGGGCAAAAAATTAATTGGATTACACTGTAGGCGAGGGCCCAAAAAAATTGGTGTACCAACAGTACTAATGTACCTGAGAAAAATTGCCCATGCCCAACCAAGAGGCCAGGTGAAACCCATTAATCGCTTTGGTTAATGTGGCTTAATTTGTAACTAGGCCTGTAGGCAGCCCAGTTAAAACAAAAATTGGTTCAGGTGCAAGTTTCAACGCTTTAATGAGCATTGAAACGTATAAAAATTGTTTAGAAAAATTATATGACTGAGCCTTGTGGGCCTAAGAAAAATTGCCCGTTCGGCGTGATTACGTGAGGTTTCAGGAGGAGCAGGAGGAGGAGGATGAATAGAATACACAGATTGATGAAGCTAAAAGGTCCCCTTTTTTGATGGTGATAGAGAACGATGCTTCCATCCGCGGGTGCAGCCTACGTATTGTTTAGGTATCGCTGCTGTCCGCTGGTGGAGAAGAGAAGTCTGGGGAAATCCAGGCTTTGTTCATCTTTATGAGTGTAAGCCTGTCGGCACTGTCGGTTGACAGGAGGGTACGCTTATCCGTGATGATTCCCCCAGCCACACTAAACACACTCTCTGACAAGACGCTAGCCGCAGGACAAGCAAGCACCTCCAGAGCATACAGTGCGCGTTCAGGCCACGTGTCCAGCTTCGACACCCAGTAGTTGTAGGGGGCAATGGCGTCACGGAGGACGGTCGTGCGATCGGCTACGTACTCCCTCACCATCCTTTTACAGTGCTCCCGCCGACTCAGCCTTGACTGGGGAGCGGTGACACAGTCTTGCTGGGGAGCCAGAAAGCTGTCAAAAGCCTTAGAGAGTGTTCCCCTGCCTGTGCTGTACATGCTGCCTGATCTCCGCGCCTCCCCTTCTACCTGGCCCTTGGAACTGCGCCTTCTGCTACTAGCGCTGTCGGATGGGAATTTTACCATCAGCTTGTCCGCCAGGGTCCTGTGGTATAGCATCACTCTCGAACCCCTTTCCTCTTCGGGTATGAGAGTGGAAAGGTTCTCCTTATACCGTGGGTCGAGCAGTGTGTACACCCAGTAATCCGTAGTGGCCAGAATGCGTGTAACGCGAGGGTCACGAGAAAGGCATCCTAACATGAAGTCAGCCATGTGTGCCAGGGTACCTGTATGCAACACATGGCTGTCCTCACTAGGAAGATCACTTTCAGGATCCTCCTCCTCCTCCTCCTCCTCCTCCTCCTCCTCCTCAGGCCATACACGCTGAAAGGATGACAGGCAAGCAGCATGGGTACCCTCAGCAGTGGGTGAAGCTGTCTCTTCCCCCTCCTCCTCATGCTCCTCCACCTCCTCCTCCTCCTCAATGCGCTGAGATATAGACATGAGGGTGCTCTGACTATCCAGCGACATACTGTCTTCCCCCGCCTCCGTTTCCGAGCGCAAAGCGTCTGCCTTTATGCTTTGCAGGGAACTTCTCAAGAGGCATAGCAGAGGAATGGTGACGCTAATGATTGCAGCATCCCCGCTCACCATCTGGGTAGACTCCTCAAAGTTTCCAAGGACCTGGCAGATGTCTGCCAACCAGGCCCACTCTTCTGTAAAGAATTGAGGAGGCTGACTCCCACTGCGCCGCCCATGTTGGAGTTGGTATTCCACTATAGCTCTACACTGCTCATAGAGCCTGGCCAACATGTGGAGCGAAGAGTTCCACCGTGTGGGCACGTCGCACAGCAGTCGGTGCACTGGCAGATTAAACCGATGTTGCAGGGTGCGCAGGGTGGCAGCATCCGTGTGGGACTTGCGGAAATGTGCGCAGAGCCGGCGCACCTTTCAGAGCAGGTCTGACAAGCGTGGGTAGCTTTTCAGAGAGTGCTGAACCACCAAATTAAAGACGTGGGCCAGGCATGACACGTGCGTGAGGCTGCCGAGCTGCAGAGCCGCCACCAGGTTACGGCCGTTGTCACACACGACCATGCCCGGTTGGAGGCTCAGCGGCGCAAGCCAGCGGTCAGTCTGCTCTGTCAGACCCTGCAGCAGTTCGTGGGCCGTGTGCCTCTTCTCTCCTAAGCTGAGTAGTTTCAGCACGGCCTGCTGACGCTTGCCCACCGCTGTGCTGCCACGCCGCGCGACACCAACTGCTGGCGACGTGCTGCTGCTGACACATCTTGATTGCGAGACAGTGGTTGCGTAGGAGGAGGAGGAGGAGGAGGATGGTGGTTTAGTGGAGGAAGCATACACCGCCGCAGATACCAGCACCGAGCTTAGGCCCGCAATTCTGGGGGTGGGTAGGACGTGAGCGGTCGCAGGCTCTGACTCTGTCCCAGCCTCCACTAAATTCACCCAATGTGCCGTCAGGGAGATATAGTGGCCCTGCCCACCTCTGCTTGTCCACGTGTCCGTTGTTAAGTGGACCTTGGCAGTAACCGCGTTGGTGAGGGCGCGTACAATGTTGCGGGAGACGTGGTCGTGCAGGGCTGGGACGGCACATCGGGAAAAGTAGTGGCGACTGGGAACCGAGTAGCGCGGGGCCGCCGCCGCCATCATGCCTTAGAAAGCCTCCGTTTCCACAAGCCTATACGGCAGCATCTCCAGGCTGATCAATTTGGCTGTGTGCACATTTAACGCTTGAGCGTGCGGGTGCGTGGCGGCGTACTTGCGCTTGCGTTCCAACACTTGCGCTAGTGACGGCTGGACGGTGCGCTGAGAGACATTGGTGGATGGGGCCGAGGACAGCGGAGGTGAGGGTGTGGGTGCAGGCCTGGAGATGGTAGTGCCTGTGTCCTGAGAGGGGGGTTGGATCTTAGTGGTAGGTTGGGGCACAGGGGCAGAGGCAGTAGTGCAAACCGGAGGCGGTGAACGGCCTTCGTCCCACCTTGTGGGGTGCTTGGCCATCATATGTCTGCGCATGCTGGTGGTGGTGAGGCTGGTGGTGGTGGCTCCCTGGATGATCTTGGTGCGACAAAGGTTGCACACCACTGTTCGTCGGTCGTCTGCACTCTCAGTGAAAAACTGCCAGACCTTTGAGCACCTCGGCCTCTGCAGGGTGGCATGGCACGAGGGGGCGCTTTGGGAAACAGTTGGTGGATTATTCGGTCTGGCCCTGCCTCTACCCCTGGACACCGCACTGCCTCCTGCAACCTGCCCTGCTGCTGCCCTTGCCTCCCCCTCTGAAGACCTGTCCTCAGTAGGCTTAGCAAACCAGGTGGGGTCAGTCACCTCATCGTCCTGCTGCTCTTTCTCCGAATCCTCTGTGTGCTCCTCCCTCGGACTTACTCCAATTACTACTACCTGAGTGATAGACAACTGTGTCTCATCGTGATTGTCCTCCTCACCCACTGAAAGCTCTTGAGACAGTTGCCGGAAGTCCCCAGCCTCATCCCCCGGACCCCGGGAACTTTCCAAAGGTTGGGCATCGGTCACGACAAACTCCTCTGGTGGGAGAGGATTCGGAACCATTGCTGCCCATTCTGGGCAGGGGCCCGAGAACAGTTCCTGGGAGTCTGCCTGCTCCTCAGAATGTGTCATTGTAATGGAGTGAGGAGGCTGGGAGGAAGGAGGAGCAGCTGCCAGAAGATTCAGAGTTGCAGCAGTGGACGGCGTAGAACTCTGGGTGGTCGATAGATTGCTGGATGCACTTTCTGCCATCCACGACAGGACCTGCTCACACTGCTCATTTTCTAATAAAGGTCTACCGCGTGGACCCATTAATTGTGAGATGAATGTGGGGACGCCAGAAACGTGCCTCTCTCCTAATTCCGCAGCAGTCGGCTGTGGTACACCTGGATCAGGAGCTCGGCCTGTGCCCACACCCTGACTTGGGCCTCCACGTCCTCGCCCGTGTCCACGTGTGTGGTGTTACCACGTGGTGTATTACCAGTAGTGCAGAAACAGAACGCTGTAATTAAATGTGCCGCTTATTGGCCTATGGTTGGAGGCTGACTTCGCTTACGGAACGCACAGCATGGCCAGGAAAGAATTTTGCGCAAGCCTGCTTTAACACTTAGCTGGCTGCTTATTAATTAGGACTATTACCCCCAGCAGAGACGCAGTACACTGAGGCCGGTCACAGGCAGCCCAAATAGAATTTTTTTCCCCAAATTTTTTAGGAAAAGCCCACGGCCTATATAGACAGTATATCTCTTTCACCTTTTTCACTGTCCCTACCTCACCACTACTTGCCCTATACTATGTAAAATTACTGCAGACTGAGGACGCAATGCTCTGCACGGCCGATATACAAAAAAAAAAATGAGCAACACTGCAAAAAGCAGCCTCAACAGTACTGCATACGGTCAGATGTGGCCCTAATAAGGACCGTTGGGGTTCTTGAAGCCTAAAATCACTCCTAACACTCTCTCTATAGCAGCTCCAGCATCAGCAGCACTTTCCCTGAGCCATGTCAGAATGCATCTGTGGCGAGCCGCGGGAGGGGACGATTTATATACTCGGGTGACACCTGATCTCGCCAGCTACTCACTGCAGGGGGGTGGTATAGGGCTGGAACATCACAGGAGGAAGTTGTAATGCCTTCCCTGTCTTTCTATTGTCCAGAAAAGCGCGCTAACGTCTCAGAGACGAAAGTGAAAGTAACTCGAACATCGCGTGGTGCTCGCCTCTAGTAACGAGCATCTCGAACACGCTAATACTCGAACGAGTATCAAGCTCGGACGAGTACGTTCGCTCATCTCTAATAAGGATCTCTGACTCTTTAAGAATAGCCTGAGCTCTGATTGTAACACTCAGCTATCTACACATCAAAAACCACAGCTAGGAGAGATCAGGCCCATGGAACCCATCCCTCCATCTCCATCAACGCGTTTCTACAACCAGGTAGAACGGTTGTTTCATCAGGATGGAGCTTAAACCAACGTGACCAGCCACACGGGCTATCACTAATTCAATGAGTAGAGATCTCTGTGATATATGTTCTCAATGGGGTCGGCGCTGCTGCCGCCGGCCCCATTGAGCGCATATAGAGAAGAAGGACCGTTGGGGTTCTTGAAGCCTAAAATCACTCCTAACACTCTCACTATAGCAGCCCCGGCATCAACAGCACTATCCCTCAGCTAAGTGAGAACGCATCTGTGGCGAGCCGCGGGCCGGCAGATTTTAATACTCGGGTGACACCTAATCTCGCCAGTCACTCACTGCAGGGGGGTGGTATAGGGCTTGAACGTTGCAGGGGGAAGTTGTAATGCCTTCCCTGTCTTTCTATTGACCAGAAAAGCGCGCAAATTTCTCAGGGAAGAAAATGAAAGTAACTCGAACATCGCGTGGTACTCGTTACGAGTAACGAGCATCTCGAACACCCTAATACTGGAACGAGTATCAAGCTCGGACGAGTATGCTCGCTCATCTCTAATAGCTGAGTGTTACAATCAGAGCTCAGGCTATTCTTAAAGAGTCAGAGATCCTTATCATTATATCGGGCTTTAATGCATCTGATAGCCCTTGGGATGTTGAATAAATATCAGGTTGTTAACCACAGTGTTTAACTAGTATGGATTCCCCTTTTGTAATGGGATACATATAGGAGACCTGAGATAAGCAGTCTGTAGGAGGTCCCCTGACCTAGCCCAAATAATTGTCATAACCAGATGTGGTTTAACCGCACTGTATCAAAAGAAGATAACTGATGTAAATGAGATCAGTAAGAAGCAGTGACACAATAGTATGACACTTTATTGAAAGACGGTCATCAACTCATGATAAGTATCCAAACAATACATCAGTGTAGTGTGTAGAAAATCGGGCGCCATTTGAATTATTGACGCGAAGGAAGCTAGTAATAATAAGTAATAAATGGTGTTATATTAAGGTGACATTCAAAATAAAATATAAGTGATCACCATACAACATCCTTGCTTAATTGGTGCCACACACTGGATGAAGACAACCTATTTGATAACAGGAGTGTAAAGATCGTGAGATGTGGGTGGTGCTAGAAATAAATAATATGTGGACAATGATATGATGGACGGATATTGATAATAAAGACATCTACTATACAGCTATCGTCCTCAGAGTAAAACACACTAACACACCACATCTTATAAAACATCAAAGTCAAATAAGGTTATTGGATACTCTAACGTTGAAGGAGAAATAGATATCAAAGGAGTATTTACAATTGGGTAGTCTACGGTTAATTGCTGATTATAGGTCAGAGATATCAACACTGCAACACCCTTGGGCATAATAAAAGGGTGCTGAATAAATAAATAAATATACACTGGATTTAATATCTAATCAAATAGACCAGTGTTTAACTATTTCATTAGCGCTGTTTTGCTTTTAATTTTAGTGTGACTAGGGTCACAATAGAAATAACTCCTAAACACGCCTATTTTTAATATTTGAATTAATAAAGGTTAAGTTTTATACTTTTTGGTCCTTTCGGTGACAGAGGTATCCATTTTGGGGTGAAAGTCTTCATTTATATGTGTGCTGTATAAATAAAAACCTTTTTTTCAATGACACAATTTGCAAAAAAAAATGAAAATTTAATTTTTTTTCCTGCTGCTTTGCTTAAATTCATTTAAAAACTCAAATTCATTAAGGGGTCTAGTTTTCAAAATCGTTGGTAGCCTACCATCAAGGCTGCGCGGCTAGACCTCATCTCTTTGTTATTTTGGTATCTTATCTTTTCTATCATTAATTATACAAGACTTTAGACAGGGATTTTGCAGTGTTGCGGCTATGCTAGCCGTTGGAGTGTAGAATCAGACAATTTCCTAAAGATTTCTAGCTCCTCTATCGCTCTGTAACTGTTTCTCTGCACGCAATTTGCCTGTTGGGGCAGTATATCAGGGTCCTTTATCTTAGGTCCTTTTATACAGCAGTCCCCACTTCGTCAACTAAGGCACTATAGAAGCTTTCATAAGAGGAAATAGCTGCATACTTTCCTCTGTTGTTTCTTTGACTATTCGTTTGGGTCAGGCTATTGAGCAATCTCATTATTCAGTATGCTCTTTATTCGTATTGGTTCCTGATGAGCCGATACATAATCGGCGAAACGCGTTGAACCACGAACTACGAATTCAGTATCGCAAAATTAACTTTGAATTAACTTTCACCCAATCGTGACTTATAATTACACTCCAGGGGGACAAAAATTGGTTCCCTCCTGGATGTTTGTTTAAAAACTCTTTCTAAAGTCCTCTTATCATAAATATTTTTTGGGGGGTATTAAAGGGGGCACATTATTATTTCTCATTATAGGGAATACTTTAGGATTCTAAAATACAGTACCCCCTTTCTCTCCCCCGCTTCTGTCCTTACCTTGTATGAGTGTCACATTTTTACGTGACAATTTATGTTGTATGTCTGTCCTGAGCTCTATTTTTAATTGAATGAATAAAAGGGTTCAAAAAATCTGTAGATTGGTCTGCCTCTGTGAAACTAGTTTTCAAAATGGGGTTCCTTTGTGGAGGTTATCTATGGTTTTGGCAGCTCTACAAGTGTGCTCTACAAATGGGCTCTACAAGTGTGCTATACAGCCTAAAAAGCCTTCAAGCAAAATTTATGTTCTGAAAGCCACCAGCTGCTGCTTTCATTTTGGGATCCATTGTGCATCCAGACATAAAATTAGGGCCACAATGGGTATGTTTCTGAAGACAGGACAAACAAGGGTATTCTTTTTGGCATGCAAGTCTTCATTCATATGTGTGCTGTTCCAAAAAACCCCTTTTTTTAAATTCCATAATTGGCAAAAAAATGAAAATTGTAATATTTTCCTTCTGCTTTGCTTAAATTCATTCAAACACTTTGGGGTCAAAATACACAGTACATCCCTAGATAAATTTGCTAAGGGGTCTAATTTTCAAAATGAGGTCATTGTTTTGGCTGCTCAAGGGTTCTACAAGTGTGCTACGGGGTCTAAAAAACCTTCAAACTAAATTTCTGTTCTGAAAGCCACCAGCTGCTCCTTTCATTTTGGGCCCCGCTGTGCATACAGACATAAGATTAGAGCCACAATGGGTATGTTTCTGAACACAGGACAAACCAGAGTATCCATTTTGGGGTGCAGGTCTTCATTCATATATGTGCTGTACAAAAAAACTATTTAAAATGACACAATTGCCAGAAAAATTAAAATCCTTTTGCTTTGTTTAAATTCATTCATTCATTCAAAAACTGTGTGGTTAAAATACACAGTTCACCCCTAGATGAATTTGTTAAGGGTCTAGCTTTAAAAAATTGGGTAATTTGTGGGGGTTATACATCGTTTTGGCTGCTCAAGGTCTCTACAAGTGTACTATAGTGCCTAAAATGCCTTCAAGCAAAACTTGTGTTCTGAAAGCCACCAGCTGCTCCTTTCATTTTGGTCCTCGAACGTACTCGTTTTGAGTAATTACTCGATCGAGCATCGCTATTTTCGAGTACTTGGCTACTCGGGTGCAAAGATTCGGGGGGCGCCGAGGAGTGCGGGATGGCGTGATGGAGCGGGGGGTAGCAGTGGGGAACAGGGGGGAGCTCTCTCTCTCTAACTCTCCCCCCCACTCCCCTCTGCAATGCCCCGCTCACCCACGGTGCCCCCCGAATCTTTTCACCCGAGTAGAGAAGTACTCGAAAATTGCGGCGCTCGAGTGAAAAAGGGGCGTGGCCGAGTACGTTCGCTCTAGTTAGGGCTATAACGGGTATGTTTGTGAACACAGGACAAACAGGGGTATCCATTTTGGAGTGCAAATCCTCATTTTCATGTGCACTATAGAAAGAAAATTGTCTTTAAAATGACATATAGTGGTACCTTGGGATGCGAGTGCCTCAGCTTGCATGTTTTTTGACTTGCGAGCAGGTTCCCTCCCGAATTTTTGCTCTGGTTTACAAGCAAAAACCTGGGGTGCGAGCCTACTTGCAAGTCAAAAAACTCGCAAGCTGAGGCTTTGGAGTAAAGTCTATACCCACCTATTGCCGGCGTGTCATTTTTGTGATGGTCTGCGGCACTGCTGCAGGCTGTCGCACGCTCCTCCACTCCGACAGAGCACTGCTTTCTCGATGCGGGGCTTGAATGCCAGTAAGTTAATGCTCTGATTGCTTAACTCAGCGCCGCATCAGCCTATAAAAGCCGGCGCTGAGTTAACCAATCAGAGCAATAGCTTGCTAGAGTCAGGGCATTGAAGCCCTGCATCCATAAAGCAATGCTCTGTCGGTGTGGAGTTGGATGCAACAGCCTGCAGCAGCGCCGCAGATCATCGCTGAACAGTGACGTTAGGTGAGTAGTGATTTTTTTTTTTAAACTTGTAGTTAGTTTCTCCATTGGAATGCATTGGAAAGCATTAATGGCATTTTAATGCATTTCAATGGGGAAAAGTGCTTTGACATACGAGTTATTTGCCTTATAAGCTCCGTCTCGGAACGGATTAAACTTGTATGTCAAGGCACCACTGTATTTGCAAAAATATTACATTTATTTTTTCTCCTCTAAATTGCATTAACTCCTGAAAAGAAACTGCAGGGTCAAAATACTCATGACATTCCTCAGTGAATAGATTAAGGTGTGTAGTTTTTAAAATGAGGTCATTTGTGTGGGTAGCTATCATTCTAACACCTTTGAGCCTTTGCAATCTTGGCTTGGTGTAGGATAACAAAGTGTTAACGATTAGTGTTAAATTTGTACATCTCCTAAATGGTTAAAAGAAGCTAAATTTTTTCAAATGTGTATCCAGAATAAAGTTAACAGATGGAAATATATATCTCATCAAAAATATATCTTATCAGTCTATTTTTACCACTGAAATGAAGTAGAATATGTGGTGAAAAAAACAATGTCAGAATCACTTGGATGTGCCACACCTTTATGGTTTTATTCTATGTTAAAGTGACACATGTGAGGTTTCCAAAATGTAGCTCCTTCACTAAGGCGCTAACAGGCTTTGTCACAAAGGGGTTAAACAACTAATATTAAAACATAAAGAAGGAAGTGAAAAAGCAGGCCTACACTTGAATATCAATAAGCTATAAATGCCAGAGCAAATCCATAGACTGTAGTATATAAGCAAACATCAAATCATCTGAACCTACAAAAGTATACAATACTTCAAATCAGTAAATTTAATGGAAATTGAAGAAAAAGACTTAAACCAAAAATAATCAAATACAAATAAAATTAACACAATTAGACAAAGCAATTAAAGAAAATACACCAAGCACATATTTTCATTCAAACCCCTGGGTGTAACTGGGTCCAACCTAAAAATCCACCTAGATTCGGTGTTTAGAATGTCCGATTAACATACAGGGCTGGACAAAAGAACATTGAGTTCCTAGAAATTGTGTTCAGTGTTGATATTACCGCTTCCCCAGAGGCAAAACAAACAGCATCTGAATCCCATATAAACTAATTACACAAAGATTAATGTGAATCCCATACTAGTGCATGCTTATACTGTAGATGCACATCACAGGATGAACCACCATGCCAGAATGTAAACTATGGTGTGCCTTCCTACAATGGAATGCAACGCCAAAGTGCACACTCCAACATGTGCTCTAAACCCAGATGTGCTATAGTACAGGCATACAAAAAAATGATACAACAAAGTTATCAGAGACATAGAGTGCACAGTCCAGCACACATAAATAAAAAAAAATCTTTTTTTAAATCACCTTGTAAAAACATGTCCATAAAATAAAAAGTGTATAGAAATTCATAATAATAAAAACTTCAATTATGAGTACCAGAAAAAAAGGGACATAAAGTGAAAGGAATAAATAAGGTGAGGAAGTTAACACATATTGCTCCACATAATATATCATATTCATATTTAAAAACATATGTGTATCGGGGGCGTGGCCTGGCTCTGCGAGAAGATGGCGGTGTGAACCCGGAGTTCCGTTATTAAAGTCACCTACCGCAACTTCACACCAACTTTGGAGATCCTTTCAGCAGCGACAAGAAAGCTTTGCTTCTCCTGCTGCCGATAATGTCTCATCGCAGACCCTCCCGACCTCAACCGCGGCGCCTAGAGGAGTTTTTCTCTGCTCCGGAGGTCCCGCGCGCCTGCAGAGAGAAGGTTCCGACCGGCCCTGCAGCGCGATCTGAAGAGGGAGAAAATGACAGCGCACCTTCTGATTCGGCTGCCGGATCCTCACCGGAGAGGGGACCAGACAGAGGGGTGAGTGCTTCACATACATCCCCACTACATAAGCATACAGGGGGTAAACGCCAAAGCACACAAGCAGCTGCAGCATCCCCTAAGATGGCGCCCTCCTCCTCCCCTCGTGGTGAAAGTGCTCACTCTCCCTCAGAAAGTCCCCTAAAACAAAGACCCAGGAATGAAGGTCCCAATTTCTCACCTTCCCAGGCTCCTTTTATGAGGGACTACATAAAATCTCTACCATCATCTGCCCAGCCAGCCTCTGAGGCATTCATAAAGGATATGATAGTGGCCTTGAGTGACTCTCTTAATACAAGTTTTACGTCACTTAATTCCTCTCTTACGTCAACAATGGAGTCAATCGGTGAACGTGTGGCCCACACAGAAAGTAAAATGGGCGAAATCACACAATCCCACAACGCCCTAATTGACGTCCATTATGATCTGGCCGACGAAGTTACCCAACTAAAATCCAAACTCGCAGACCTGGAAGACAGGAATAGGCGCAACAATGTCAAATTCCGCGGCATTCCAGAGTCTATTACAGCACCTGAGATCCCAAAATACTTAAACCAGCTCATGCGTACCCTGCTTCCCAGACCTAAATTTATAGCTGAATCAACTCCAAGAGACACAATCGCTAGAATCCACTTCTATCACACCAAAGATGCGCTCATGGCGGCAGCCCGTAAACAAAACCAACTACCTTCTCCTTACTCAGACATACGTCTCTACGCAGATTTATCCCAAGCAACCATGTCTGAGAGGCAAAAATTTTCGGAAATAACATTAGCTTTGAGACAAGCTAATATCCCCTATAGATGGGGATTTCCCATCAAGATTTTGATCCGCAAAGATGACACAACCCATGTCCTAACCAAACCAGAGGATGCCGTCCAACTTCACAAATCATGGGGAGTAAACCTGTCAACTCCTCACCGCCTACATCCGACTTCGAAAATCCCAAGAAAACAACCACAAGACGGGTCCCGAAAATGAGCCTTGCCCCAAGTGGAGGGATCCCAACGCCATCTACCATAGGTGACTATGGAAGCTCCTTCTCAGGCGAACTTTTCCGCCCCCCCCCTCTCTAAAAGAAACAGGTCTGACAAATAGTCACACTCTAAGTTTCTTTACCGCATGATTTGCGGCTTACCCACAGTTATATTGTGTCTGTTTAAAGTATTTTCAAGCTTGGTCTGTGTTCAAACAGTGGAAACCTACTGAGGGTAAATCTTTCCACTTATCTTGAAACCTGACCTGTTATATTTCTACTTTTGACGTCCTACCAATTTATTCATAATCTATATCGTTCCACATATGCAATTGTCTAACTTGAGCTTTTAAGATGTCGGTCAAAATTTTTTCGTTAAACGCCAACGGGTTAAATTCACCATTCAAAAGATCCTCACTCTGGAAAGAGGCCCTGAGATCCAATGCTGACATTATATGTGTGCAGGAGACCCACTTCGCGACCTCTGCTACTCCAAAAATTACCCACAAAAAATATCCAAAAATTTTTCTTGCCTCGGCTCCCAAAAAACAAGCTGGGGTCTTGATAGCATTCAAAGATACCATACAATTTGATGTTACATACCAAGAACTAGACCCAAAGGGCAGATATTTGATCCTGACAGGTTTGTTGAACCAAAAGCCTTTCACTCTCGTAAATCTGTATGTCCCAAATAAAGCCCAAATACGTTTTTTAAACAAAACCATTAAGAAGATCAGGAGGCGCGAGGTGGGTAACCTTATCATATGTGGCGACTTCAATGCGGTTCCTGATAAACTACTAGATTCCACAAGAGGGCCCCTAAGATCGACCCCGTCACTATCACCATGGCTACACAAAGAAGCATTATTCGACTCCTTTAGATGCCTGAACGCCTCCTCAAAAGAGTTTTCCTTTTATTCACCCAGATATAGATCCTTTTCAAGAATTGATCTAATTCTTGTAAACAAACCCACTCTCTTCCAAGTCAGATCGGCCCAGGTCAGTAAAACAACGTGGTCTGATCATGCACCAGTCGACATTACTATTTCTCTAGAGGGAACAGGAGAAAAGCCAAAAAACTGGAAAAACAACGTATTTCTACTAAAACTACCCAAATACAATAACATTATCATGTCTGAGCTGAAAGAATACTTCAAAATCAACAACACCCCCGAAATGTCCCCAATAACCATTTGGAATGCCCACAAGGCATTCAGTAGAGGAATCCTTATTAAAATTAGCGCTCAATATAAAAAAGAGAAAACTTGCTCCACTAATACCTTAATTGACCAAATTGCATCTATTGAAAACCAAATTCTAAGAGATCCCTCTGACCACCTTCACACAGAACTCTTTAAATTAAGACACACTTTAAGAGCTAATTTAATGGACAATTACGATAAAGAGATGAAATCATCTCGAGCAACATTTTACGCCTCTAACAACAAACCTTCCCGCATGATGGCTAAACTAGTTAAAAAACAAATACAAAAGTCAAAGATCCCATATATCCTTGACCCACTAAATTCCTCAATCAAAATATCTCATCCTTCCCAGATAGTTGACTCCTTCCGACAATATTATGAAGCACTCTACAACCTGCGAGATGACAGCAATACCCCCCAGCCATCTGCACTATCTATAAAAAAAATTTTAGGGGACATTAAACTTCCATCTCTTGCACAACCCCGTTTAGAATCCCTAAACTCACCAATATTACCCTTCGAGATCGCGAAAACCATTAAAACCTTAAAAACTCAAAAAGCCCCAGGCCCTGACGGCTTTTCCAACGACTATTATAAAACATTCTCCACCTCACTAGTCACCCATATGGCCCAAGCTTTCAACCAGGGAATTACGGACGGCCTTTTTCCTAAAGAAAACCTGGAAGCTACAATTGTAACAATCCCCAAACCCGGTAAAGACCCCACCACCCCATCCAAATTCAGACCCATTTCCCTCTTAAATTGCGATATTAAGATCTACGCAAAAACCCTAGCACAGAGGCTCCTTGATATCTTGCCAGACTTGATACATTCAGATCAAGTAGGATTTACGAAGGGTAGACAAGCCTCAGACGCAACTAGAAGAATTTTAAATCTTCTCTATAAGCTAGAACAAGAAAAGAACCCAGCAGTACTGGTCACATTAGATGCTGAAAAAGCATTTGACCGACTTCACTGGGAATATGCATTTGCCACCCTTCGTAAGTTCGGATTCTCTGGCAACATTCTCAACGCAATCAAAGCTCTTTATACAAATCCCTCAGCAAGAGTACTAGTGGACGGTATGCTTTCTAACCCATTCCCCATAACAAATGGCACTCGCCAAGGATGCCCCCTTTCGCCACTCTTATTTACAATAATAATGGAGCCCTTAGCCGAAAAAATAAGAACCGATCCAGACATCTATGGTATCCCAGCAGCACATAGACAACATAAAATTAGTTTATTCGCCGATGATGTCCTTCTTATTTTGACAAAACCCCTCAAATCACTAAGATCCATCCAGAAGACCCTGTCCCAATTTTCGGAAATATCCTACTATAAACTAAACTCCAACAAGTCTCAAATTCTCAGAATACATCTTAGAGAAAGACTAAAAAAGGACATACAAACAGAATTCTCATTCCAATGGCAAAATAAATCCATTCCCTACTTAGGAATAAATCTAGCCTTTCCCCTATCTGACATAATACCTGCCAACTTCCCCCAGCTTCTCTCAGAAATTCAAAAAGATATAGACAATCTCCAATCACATCCTGTAACTTGGTTAGGTAGAGTATCAATATACAAAATGCTTATACTACCAAAAATTCTTCATTATTTCCGAACACTCCCAGTGCCAATTCCAAAACACACATTAAATAGCTTTCAGAAACAACTGTCAAAATATATTTGGCAAAATAAAAGACCCAGAATAGCACTATCCATATTAACCCTAAATAGATATCAAGGCGGTCTTGGACTCCCTAACATAGAATCCTATTATAAATCTACTCTCTTAAGTCACCTAATTCCCTGGACACGCCACAACCCACAGCTTAATTGGCCTTCAATAGAACTAGAACTAAACAAACAAAAACCACTAAAACTCTTACTATTTGCCGCCACTATCTGTGCCCACATACCTTCTCTAATAAATTGCTTGAAGACCCTCTTCATCTCTCCTCCAATGAAAGCCTCGCTCGAGGCATGGATGGACGCATGTCGAAACACCGATTCACAAAAAATTCTATCGAACATTCCCATGGAAACACTAGAATATTTCATTCCCAATTTACAACTCAAAACATGGACAAGAAACAATATAAAGTTCATCTCAGATCTCTACTCCAAAAATGACCTCCTCACTTTTAAGTCTCTGAGGTCAACATTCCATATACCATATGGCGAAGCATATAGATTCACTCAAGTGATGTCCTTTCTGCGCACTTTCAATCTTCAGACCATCAAAGCTCCTGATACAATGCTTTCTCTCCTAAACCCCAACAACAAAAAATTCCCTACTAGGTTATTCTACGATAATCTCTCGGGAAACTTGAAAGCTCCAGGCAAATGCCATCTTATTAGCTGGGAAAAGGATATAAACCAAAAGATTCCCATTGACAAGTGGCTCCGAAGCTTTAGATGGGCAGGACAAGCTTCACAAGGAATTTCGCTGATCGAAACACATACAAAAATTGTGACACGCTGGTACTACACCCCAGCGATATTGGCTAGAAGAGGTCTCTCCCCAAATAATCTCTGCTGGAGAGGCTGCAGACACGCAGGATCCTTGCTACATGTATTTTGGGCATGCCCGCTCCTTTTGGAGTGACACATACAACCTCATCACCAAAATATCAGGTATCAAACTTCACTTTTCTCCCAAAATAGCCCTACTACTATTGGATCCAGGTAAAATACACTTTCCTCTAAAAAAAGCTTATCGGACATATTCTATTGGGTGCCAAAAACCTAATTGCCAAAAAATGGAAGTCGAATACTATCCCGTCCTTAAAAGAATTGACCCAACTTATTTCTGAACACAGTATTTTTGAAAAGATTATAGCTCTTCGCAATAACGCAATCTATCAGTACAATGATATGTGGAACCCATGGTTAAAGGTTTTTCCTGTTGAATAAACCATTTTTGGATAGACTATGTTAAAGTCTTAAACTTCAATATTACCACTTCCCCATCCCCTACCCCTGCCCCCCCCCCTTTCTCCTATCCTCCCTTCCACCCTCCCCTCCCTCCACCCTTGCATTTCCACCTACCTTCCTAACTCCTGTTCCCCATCTCGCCTTTGTTCCCTTCCTCTTCTTAAGAAATAATGACATGTGCCATGTATATCGAAAATGTCTCCATCAGATACGCTTATTCTAAATTTCACCCTAGAATTTAATGTTAGCAAGGCCTCTTTTGGATTGTACATTTATCAATACTATGTATGCATATTCCATCACATGTCCAATAAAGAATATTGTTGAAAAAAAAACAAAACATATGTGTATCGAAGTCTCCTATGTAATAGACAAGAAGAAAAAAACTTTACCATAAATAATCTACTTGTTTTATACTGCATCCAATTATATAACATTATAGAAGTTCAGGAAATCAAGAAGATATGATTATTAAGATACATTATTCTCAACTACAAGAAAGGAAGTGGTGAGGAACAAAGAAAAATAGACAAGAAAAATGGAAATAGAAGAAATAGGCTAAAACTAAAAAAAATAAAATACAAATTAAATTAATACAATTAGACAAGGAGATTAAAGAAAATTTGTCAATCGAGCTAATATTTTCATTCATTGGGTGTAGCCATGTCCAACCTAAAAATCCACCTAGAGCTTGACAAAAGAACATTGAGTTCTTGAACATTTTGTTCAATGTTGATTAACAAAGGTTGCATACATTCGTTGTAGGCCACATAAAATAATGTGGGGGACTTTGATTTTGACATGCATGGAGTAAAGTAACAGAGGACTGCTACATCAGACTATGCAGGGTTTGTTTGTAGTCTGCAGCCATGGAGACACTTACTGTAGGTGTGCATAATAGCTGTATACACAAAAAGCATAATCATGTCTATATGTAGTGCCTACCTGTGGAAGAGTTGGTGACCGGGTCAGTAGTGGCAATGAATCCACTGCTCCCCTCTTGACCACGGTGGCAATCCACAAGTAAATAAAATGGTAAAACAAATAAACGTTTGTAATGCCAGGATGAACAAAGACAAAAATCTGTTCCAGGCGAAACAAAAAAATGGTTAAATTAGAATAAAAGAGGGGTAGTAGTCCTTTTTCGTGGAGAGTAGTGTGGTACCTATGTGCAGATGGTGAGAAAGGATTCTATGAGTCAGGATAACAGTAAAACAAATAACTTTATTTTTCTGAGAAGAAACTTCAATAGCGGACCTGTAATACAAATGGCTTTGTCCTATTTCCTGAGGTTGAGTATATCCAGATAAGCACAATAGTTAAATCTGTACGCTCAGAGAAAATTAGTCCAGAAGCCTCATTTGCACACTTGGATTTTTCAGTGTCAAGTACAGGCAACTCTTCTGTACCCTATGCGTTTACTACTTCAATTTCTCTCTCTTTCTTTGCTCTGTATTTCCTCTTTTATCCATTTATTCTTCTGTTATTAATTATTCTCTTTACTAGATGTCTTTATGCATACTAAACTCTCTTTTCCTCTTTGCTACTGCCACAAAGACTATTTCAAAACTAGGTTATTCTTTCTTGTCTATATAAACTATTTCTGATGCGTTCTCTCTATCTCTTCAATGCAAACTTTTCTTCTTGGTACTCACACTTCCACTTCTCACTGTACTGTAACTTTCTTTAGCTCTGGTCTTTGCTTCTGCTCAGTTCACCAGCTTGTTGGTAACTAACTCTATCAGGGCTCAGTCACATGGGGGCATCGGCGCCCGTGTTACTGCAGATAGCAGACGGCCGTACCTGAAGACGGACGTCTCCCTGCAGCGCCGGAGGAAAGAACATGTAACCAGCTTCATTGCCGGTCATGTGTTCTTTCATCAGCGTTGCAAGAGACGTCTGTCTTCAGGTACGGCCGTCTTCTAACTGTCAGTCACACAGGCGCATCTATGCCGTTGTACGGGTGCCGATGCCTGTGTGACTGAGCCCTTACTCTACATCTAAAAACTCAATTCTGACTGTCTGGCTACTGTCTAGCTAATCCCACATTCCTGGGGATTGTGAAAACTGCAAAATTGATACAATTTGGCTCTAAAAAAATGATTCACTCTGCAAACTTTGCTAAGGTTCTGCTCTTTCTATTCTCTATAAATTCTCTCAACCAATCTATGAAAAGGGGATAATTTCCAATCTTAGAACAGCTTTCTTCTGTTACCTAACTAGCCAATAGGGTACAGTATGAGTTACTAGACAGAATAGGCATGAGAATAAACATTTAACATTTTTAAAGTAGTACCTACATATTTAAATAGAATCACTACAATGTTATGGGACACTGCTTATACGAAAAATATCATTTTAGAAAAACATAAAACTGTGAACATTTGTTACCATTCATTTTATACTGTAAAATCTTACAACTTATTGTATATCACAGTTGAAGTATTTTCATTAATCTTTTAACGGCAGTTTTGACATCATTATTTCTTAAACTGTATATAAAAGGATTTAACAATGGTGCAATGACAGTATACATTAGTGACAGAAACTTGTCCATATTTGTACCATAACTTGTCTTTGGCCTCAGATACATTACACTAACAGATCCATAAAATATAGTCACCACTATGAGGTGAGAGGTGCAGGTGGAGAAAGCTTTCTTAACCCCTGCTGAGGAATGGTGCTTTATAATTGTCCAAATAATCCGAGCAAATGAAACAATTATTGATAGGAAAGCACCTACAGCCACACATAGGACAATTATAAAAGTCACAATTTCATTAAATCGTGTGTCACTACATGCCAATGCCATTACAGGCGGAACGTCACAGTAGAAATGGTTGATTTTATTGGGTCCACAATAATCTAAGGAGAACGTAAGAGACGTCTGTATTATGGCAGCCATCAAACCAATGAGCCATGAATTCACTATAAGCTTAACACAAGCATTTCTACTCATAATCACGTTATATAATAATGGATGACATATGGCGTTATATCGGTCATAAGCCATGACTGCCAGCAAGTAGCACTCTGTAGATCCCAATAACAAAAAGCAGTACATTTGCACGGCACAGCCAAGGAAAGGGATGGTTTTATGCTTTGATAGGAGATTTTTTAACATGTTGGGTGTAATCGTTGAGATGTAACATTCTTCTAAAAATGAGAAGTTGGCGAGAAAAAAGTACATAGGGGTATGAAGGTTCGAACTGAGGTTATAGAGGACAATTAAAAACATATGTGCAGCCATAGATATATTATAGATACAAAGAAATGTTGTAAATAGGAAAAACTGCAATTCCGGGATAACAGAAAATCCTATAAAAATAAACTCCATGGTTGTACGGTTTCCTTTATCCATACTACTAATTAAAACCTAAGTTCCGTGGCAATAAGTGGTTTTTCAAGACACAATAAGTCCACATTGAGCCGAGGATATAAATTTGTTCAACATTTTATCTTTCTTGGACCTTTGTTACTTGGAACCAGATTCAACATACAATGTCAGGCTGTCCAGATCTGTGTAATGTACAGTCTGATGGAGAATTCAGCCAATCAGTATGGCATTGTCACCGGTAAAACCGCTCTATTACTGAAATGCATACACTGACCTGCTATCTGGTATGGCCTCTCTACAATACAGTGCGGTACTACATGTCCTGTACTGCTTTTAATCAGTGTCAGGATAAATGGCTTATTTGGATAGCAGGTGAGGGCAGCTCTGTTAGATTTTTCTGGTACACTATGTGTATTATATGGGATCCTAAAGAAGCTCCTGTCCTGTACATAGTAAGTGATTTACATCTTTCAGAAGTTCTTTCTGACTTGGAAGGACCTGTGTTTTAATGAGAAAATGGTCTGTAAATAATTTTTTTTAAAGTGAAAAAGTGCATGTAATAGTGTTAGATTAATGAAGCAGAATATTTGTGGAAGTATTGGGCTTTATGGGCTCCTGTGTTAATGTCCTAATAATGTTGATGTCCTGATGATGTTAATATCCTGATGATTGCAGATGGAGACTCTCTGGACAAGTTAAATCCAAAGTGGCTTTCATTCATCATGTAGTCAAGACTTCAGTCCTCAGAGTTACTATAATGGCTGAGAATGTGTATCTTACCTGTCAAACACTGTTTGTCCCATAAAGCGCACAACTCCGCTCATTGCTCTTGCTGCACAAAGAAAAGTTATGATCATAAACAATAACATTTTTTCTGGCTTTGACATGCAGAACCACAGAAATTCCATTTAAATAAAACTGCTACATTATATAGAGATAAGCAGACACCAATAATTGTGATTACTGATGTTAATTATTCTCAGGAGAGGATAATGACAGTAGCAGTTATTTCGGTGCACTGAAAAAAAGTTGTCTCCTGAGTTTTAAGTTATGTATTACAAGAGTTTAAGTTAAATATTTTAAGAATTATATTAGATAAATCTCACTTATTAAGGGAAATCTGCCATCAACTGTAAGAACCATAAACTACGTTTTGTTTCCTATAGTTTAGGAGTGTCCTGGAAGCTGTGCCTCATACTAACTGGTCCCCATTCCTGTGATGTTCCTCCAAAAAAGTCAGCGCACGCACCGCCAGTGTTTCTGTGCACATTCCTCTACCCCTCTCATCAGATACATGGGATGGGATAAGCATGAGAGACAGCTGCCTGCACACCCCGTTCCCCTAGCTAATCTAACCTAACTTCTTTTATTGTGCTTATAGATGATCACCGGTTCCATTTAATAAATGAGATTTATCATAAATTAGTCCAGATACTGAAAAGTGAAAACTGGTTTCCATTTATGAAAACATTTTTTAAAACATATCACAGAGTTGGGGCGTGGCCTGGAGAGAGATCGAGACGGCCGTGTTTAACTAGCCTCCGACCAGCAGCATCGCTCAGCGACCTCCACAGCTAACCGGAGGGCTCACCTTACTGCCGTTCGGCAAGAAGAAGTGCCAGGGTACATGGCAGCAGCCAGGAGAAGAGCCTCCAAAGCCCAGCCGACGCGGCTGGAGGAGTTTTTCGGCCCGCGCGCTCCCCTCCCTGTAATGGCGGCGGAGGAAGAAGACACGCTGGCAGCTGACACTCCGGTAAGAGGGCTTCCCGGCCCCACCGATTCACAGCCCCTCTATAAGATGGACACCCCTAACGTCAGGGAACAGCCAGGGGGACCAGGACAGGGAGAGAGCCAAAACAAGGGAGAGCATAGAGTTAAAACGAATCTCCCCAGCGGCCGCAGTACAAAAAACAAAATGGCGGCGGCACCTCTGCAAGGAGATCAGCCTCCCTCTGCTTCTAACAGTCCGGCCAAACAACGCCAAAAAC
>NC_089842.1:42050266-42067766 GCF_035609145.1 Eleutherodactylus coqui | reverse complement strand
TCCCAGCCTCCTCACTCCATGAAAATGACACATTCTGATGAGCACAAAAGCAATGAACTGGCAGCATATGTGGATGTAGAAAGATGCAAAAAGTTGTTTTATTGCCCCGTTACATGAAGACGCATGTAACGGGGTCCTCATGTAACGGGGTAATAAAACAACTTTTTGAATCTTTCTATATCCGCCTATGCTGCCAGTTCATTGCTTTTGTGGACATTTATTAGAACCTTTCTGGTTTTTTGGTTCTTATCTGGCTTGTGCATTTTAGTGGCCTGACCCCGGTAAGGGTATACTTAGTGCTGTTGCTGGGAATTGCCATATTCTTATACATTCTGATGAGCAGACAGACTCCCAGGGACTGTTCTCGGGCCCCTGCCTTGATTGGGAAAAAATGTTTCCTCTCTCACCTGAGGAGTTTGTCTTGACTGATGCCCAACCTTTGGAAAGTTCCCGGGGTCCAGGTGATGAGACTGGGAACTTCCGGCAACTGTCTCAAGAGCTTTCAGTGGGTGAGGAGGACGATGATGATGAGGCACAGTTGTCTATCAGTGAGGTAGAGTGCAGATGGCTTTCCCCTTGCGGTGTCGATTGAGCTTTCCGACACCAACACAGAATGAATACTGTGTGGGCACATGGATTCCCCATAGCTATGTAACTCATGCCCACGTTTGCAGCTCCTGACGGAGGTTGGTAAGGGCAGTAAGTCCGAGGGAGGAGCGCACAGAGGATTCGGAGGAAGAGCCGCTGGACGATGAGGTGGAGGCTTGTGGAAACGGAGGCTTTCAAAAACATGATAGCGGCGGCGGTCCTACGGTACTCAGTCCCCAGTGGCCACTATTTTTCCCGGTGTGCCGAAGTCCGCTTCATGCCTACGATTGCTGAAGTTGTTGGCTGAGACCTAGGTCCTGGGGGAACTGCAACTGCGCCAGGTTGGGCCTGTGGAACTTTTTCCTGGCTAATCCAATCATTGGAGCGGTGAAAGAAAACGTAAGTGATTTACAGAGACCTTCGCAGCTGAACTAGCATCGAAGTCCGCTTCATGCCCTCGATTGCTGAGGGTTTGTGCAGAGGCCTATGTCCTCGGCGCAGTGAAAGTCTGCCATGTTTGGGCACTCTGATTTCTTCATGGTTCATGTCTTGGGTCGCCTAGGACCCACCTATGCTGTGGGTGCACACAGACTTCCCATTGCGGTGATTTATTTATCTGGCACAAAGAAACTGACTGACTTGGGTAGGGGGCAGAGTGCAGATGGCTTTCCCCTTGCGGTGTCGATTGAGCTTTCCGACACCAACACAGAATGAATACTGTGTGGGCACATGGATTCCCCATAGCTATGTAACTCATGCCCACGTTTGCAGCTCCTGACGGAGGTTGGTACTATATTGGAATGAAGATCGAACGTCAATTTCTCATTGATTCTCAACTGCATTGTGGGCTGTCGGTCCCCCCGCCCCTTTACAGAAGGTCGCTGCCTGGCCCTGCCAATCCTCTGCAGTGTGTGCCTCCTCCGGTTCCTCTTCATGGCAGACGCACTTATAAATAGACATGAGGGTGGTGTAGCTATGCAGCCAGCGTGTGGCATGAGGGCAGCTGAAGGCTGCGCAGGGACACTTTTGTGTGCGCTGTGGACGCAGGGTCGTGCGGGGAGTTGGGCAGCATGTAACCCAGGAGAAGAGGCAGCGGTGTGTCCCGCAGGCAGTGATTGTGCTTGGTTGCAGGTAGTGTGGTGCTTAGCTAAGGTATGCCTTGCTAATGAGGGTTTGTCTGAAATAAAAATTGTTAGGGGGGGGGCAGACTCTTGCCGCTATTGTGGCTTAATAGTGAGACCTGGGAGCCTGGGATGCAGCCCTGCATGTTGCCCCTGCCCTGCCCTATCCGTTTCTGTGGCGTTTCCATCACTTTCGTAGGTTTTCCAGATTTTCACAAGTGAAAACCTAAGCGAGCATCGGTCATATACAAAAATGCTCGAGTCGCCCATTGACTTCAATAGGGTTCGTTACTCGAAACGAACTCTCGAGCATCGCGGAAAGTTCGACTCGAGCAACGAGCACCCGAGCATTTTGGTGCTCGCTCATCTCTAATATTATGCTTTTTTTCGTCCCCCTGACACCGCCCCCTTTCTTCTCACCAATCCTAGCAGAGATATTGAGATGTCACCATCCACTCTAAATACTATTCCTGCCGCCCCCCATTCTGGCACACGGCACCATGTACAATGATTCTACTGACTTGACGTAAATGATCGGACGGCGATCTGAAAAGGGGCAGATGGTCAGACCACACACGAACCTCACCAACAGACACCGCGGGATCGGCGAGCGGGTGGGTATAAACATGTATTCCCCGGCTGCCTGTCCCCACAACTTTGGGTCAGAGTTGGCAGTGACTGTGCCCCCATTTGTAGTCCCCAGAAGATGGTTGTGTGGTCCCAGTACCGTCTGCAGAGATCCAGTCTACAGAATCATTGCCGGGATGGATATTAATTATATGGAAAGTAGTTAACTATACTTTCAAAAACTTTTGACATGTCATAGGGACATGTGAAAAGTTTTGATTGGTGGGGGTCCTGGTGCTGAGACCCCCAATGGTCACTAGATCAACGTAGGTGAAGTGCTAATCTGAATGCTGTCATTACTTGCTAGCTAGAGGCAGGCCCAATAGAAAGTCTAAGGGTCAAACTTCAGCTAGCGAGCTGTTACAGTGGTCAAATTAGCACTTCTGCTTTTTTGTTTTAGTGACCGGTGGGGGGGGGGGCGCTCGGCACTCAAACCACCAACTATCAAAAAGTTTTTGAACACCTAGTTACACTTTTTAAAGTGCTTTTCCAGGCAAATGTTATTGATGACTGATCCTCAGGCTAAGTCATCAGTAGTGATCGTCTGGGGTCCTGGTTGGGATCAGGAGTGATGAACTTTTCTGGTGCCCGCTGTCAGTGCCACAGCACACAGGGGTACAGAGCGGAAGCAGATCGCTCCAATCCCTATGTAGTGGGCGGTACTGGTAATTGCAGGCTGGGGTCTCATTAAAATTAGTGACATAGAGTTGATTAAGTTGTTAGAAAATTGAAAACTTTAATAAAGAGAATTTTAATATAAAAAAAATCTGTGACACCTGCAGCAGCAATTACCCGCTCTGGCCACTACACTATGCATGTATGTATAGGCCCCGGCGGCAGGCTCCGGAGGCACGGCGGGCAGCATCGGGGGCACAGCGGCAGCATCGGGGGCATGGCGGCAGGCTCGGGGGCACGGCGGCAGGCTCGGGCAGCACGGCGGCAGCATCGGGGGCATGGCGGCAGGCTCGGGGGCACGGCGGCAGCATCGGGGGCACGGCGGGAGGCTCGGGCAGCACGGCGGCAGCATCGGGGGCATGGCGGCAGGCTCGGGCAGCACGGCGGCAGCATCGGGGGCATGGCGGCAGGCTCGGGGGCGCAGCGGCAGCATCGGGGCCACGGCGGTGGGCTCCGGGGCATGGCGGTAGGGTCAGGGGCCGGGTGGTGGGCTACGGGGCAGGGCGGTGGGCTACGGGGCAGGGCGGTGGGCTACGGGGCAGGGCGGTAGGCTACGGGGCAGGGCGGTAGGCTAACACATCACCCCCGACCCCTCACTTACATGGGCGGCTTCTAGGCAGGGCTTCTCGGCTGGGCTTCTCGTCTCCGCTCGGCTGGGCTGGGCTTCTCGGCTGGGCGGCTCTGCACCTTCCTCTAACAGAGGATGGTAGCAGAATGGCCGCTCCAGCGCGCTCCCGAGAGGTTACAGCTCTTCTGCGCATGCGCAGAAGAGCTGTAGCGGCTAACACACTGAAGCGGCTCGTGCTGAGCAGAAGACCGGACTGCGCAAGCGCGTCTAAAAAAGCAAGCCGCCAGCGAATTTAGACGGAACCATGGAGACGAGGACGCTAGCAACGGAGCAGGTAAGTGGAATAACTTCTGTATGGCTCATATTTAATGCACGATGTACATTACAAAGTGCATTAATATGGCCATACGGAAGTGTATAACCCCACTTGGTTTCGCGAGACCACCCCTTTAAGCGGGGAGGATAATTGAGGCTGTAGGAGTGTGACTCCGCGGTAATATTGAGAGAGAATGTATGGGGCTTGAGAGGAGCTCTGCTCATGCTGTTTGAAGAGCTGAGTGACTTGAAACACCTAGCGGTGTTAGATGGATGATGTTTTTTTTCTTAAGATTTTTTTAACTTGTACATGTACTGATCCGAAGAGCTTACAATCTAATATCATTCTATGTGAAGCGCTGCGTTGGTGAGAATCTCCCGATCCAGCAATGCTTTTTATGCTGAAAGACAGTGATTAATGAGAAGTAAAAGAATAGTAAACATTTTTTTGTATTTACTCGGGACGATGATCGCTCAATTTAATTGGTTTGAAAAAATTCTGAGCAATAATCGTTCCGTATAAATGACCATCTTAGAGACCAAAAAGTACGAAACCCCTGCGGCAATTCACATCTGTGCGGGATGTGCTAAAGACTTCAGCTGCGGATCTGCTACGGACATTCCACAGCAAATCCGCCCCGTATGAACATGTCCTTATAGAAGGCAATGGGAAGTTTTTTTACAGTTTTTTTCCATATATTTAAATTTTGTTATGTAGAGATGAGCGAGCATACTCGTCCGACCTTGATGCTCGTTCGAGTATTAGGGATGCTTGATGCTTGATGCTCGTTACTCGAGACGAGCACCACGCGGTACTTGAGTCAATTCCATTTCCTTCCCTGCATGTTTAGCGCCATTTTCTGGCCAATAGAAATGCAGAGAAGGCATTACAACTTCCTCCTGTGACGTTCCAGCCCTATCCCACCCCCCTGCAATGAGTGGCTGGCGAGATCAAGTGACCGAGTACTTAAAGCGGTCCCGTCCAGGGCTCGCCTCAGACACACACTGAGAGAGATCAGGGACAGTGCTGCTGCTGCTATAGGGAAAGTGTTAGTTCCTGTCTTCAAGAACCCCAATGGTCCTTCTTAGGGCCACATCTGACTGTGTGCATTACTGTTGTGGCTGCTGAGAGCAGTTTTGCACCAAAATTTTTTTTTTTCATCTCGGGCTGTGCAGGCTATTAAAGCTATAGCGTTCTCAGTCTGCAGTCAATTATACAGAGTATAGGGAAAGTGCTGCTGAGATAGAGACAGTGGTAGTGTAGGATCCTGTCTACAAGAACCCCAACGGTCCTTCTTAGGGCTACCTGTGACCATGTGCATTTTACTGCGTTGCTGCTGGGAGTTGTAGTGCATCAGTATTGCAGAGCCAGACCTTTTTGCAGCCTTCCGTATAATTTTTTTTCTGCCTGCAGTTTGCGTTACAATACCACTGTCAGCCTCCAACTGTACGCCAATAATTCCATAATTTTTTACACCGGTCTGTGTCTGCCGTCAACTTCACGCGCAGCGTACGACCACTGTCATTGATAGAGGGAAAGTCATATACACGCTATATAGCCTGTATTCTTTTTCCAAAAAATTTAAAACAAAGCTCCTTCTTACGGCTACCTCTGACCGTCTGAAATTTACTGGGTGTCTGGTGGGAGTTGCAGTGCATCAGTATTGCACAGCTAGGCCAGTTTGCAGCCTCCCGTATTCTTTGTTTCTGCCTTAAAGGGGTTGTCCTGCGAAACAAAGTGGGGGTATACACTTCTGTATGGCCATATTTATGCACTTTGTAATGTACATTGTGCATTAATTATGAGCCATGCAGAAGTTATTCACTTACCTGCTCCGTTGCTGGCGTCCCCGTCTCCATGGTGCCGTCTAATCTTCAGCGTCTAATCGCCCGATTAGATGCGCTTGCGCAGTCCGATCTTCTCATTTCTGAATGGGGCCGCTAATGCCAGAGAGCGGCTCCTCGTAGCTCCGCCCCGTCACGTGTGCCGATTCCAGCCAATCAGGAGGCTGGAATCGGCAATGGACCTGCATGTTGCCCCTGCCCTGCCCTATCCGTTTCTGTGGCGTTTCCATCACTTTCTTAGGTTTTCCAGATTTTCACAAGTGAAAACCTAAGCGAGCATCGGTCATATACAAAAATGCTCGAGTCGCCCATTGACTTCAATAGGGTCCGTTACTCGAAACGTACTCTCGAGCATCGCGGAAAGTTCGACTCGAGCAACGAGCACCCGAGCATTTTGGTGCTCGCTCATCTCTAATGTTATGCTTTTTTTCGTCCCGCTGACACCGCCCCCTTTCTTCTCACCAATCCTAGCAGAGATATTGAGATGTCACCATCCACTCTAAATACAATTCCTGCCGCCCCCCCATTCTGGCACATAGCACCATGTACAATGATTCTACAGACTTGGCGTAAATGATAGGACGGGGATCTGAAAAGGGACAGATTGTCAGACCACACACGAACCTCACCGACAGACACCGCGGGATCGGCGAGCGGGTGGGTATAAACATGTATCCCCCGGCTGCCTGTCCCCACAACTTTGGGTCAGAGTTGGCAGTGACCGTGCCCCCATTTGTAGTGCCCAGAAGATGGTTGTGTGGTCCCAGTACCGTCTGCAGAGATCCAGTGTACAGAATCATTGCCGGGATGGATAGTAATTATATGGAAAGTAGTTAACTATACTTTCAAAAACTTTTGACATGTCATAGGGACATGCGAAAAGTTTTGATTGGTGGGGGTCCTGGTGCTGAGACCCCCAATGGTCACTAGATCAGCGTAGGTGAAGTGCTCAGCTAAGTGCTGTCATTGCTCGCTAGCTAGAGGTAGGCCCAATAGAAAGTCTATGGGTCAAACTTCAGCTAGCGAGCCGTTACAGTGGTCAAATTAGCACTTCTGCTTTTTTGTTTTAGCGACCGGTGAGGGGGGGGGGGGGGGCTCGGCACTTAAACCACCAACTATCAAAAAGTTTTTTGAACACCTAGTTACACCTTTTAAAGTGTTTTTCCAGGCAAATGTTATTGTACTGATGACAGGCTAAGTCATCAGTAGTGATCGTCTGGGGTCCACTGGTCGGGATCAGGAGTGATCAACTTTTCTGGTGCCCGCTGTCAGTGCCACAGCACACAGGGGTACAGAGCGGAAGCAGATCGCTCCAATCCATATGTAGTGGGCGGCACTGGTAATTGCAGGCTGGGGTCTCATTAAAATTAGTGACATAGAGTTGAATAACTTTAATAAAGAGCATTTTAATATAAAAAAATCTGTGACACCTGCAGCAGCAAATACCCGCTCTGGCCACTACACAGGGTCGGTGCCATCTGCTAACGCTCTAAACTCTGTGTATTGTGGTGCTGACCCCATACAATCAGCTGTTTTATGACCTAGCCTGAGGAAAGCTTATTAATAATCGTATTTGCCTGGAAAATCCCTTTTAAGTATTTGCTGCACTGTCGCCCCTGCTTGTCCTACTTGCTGACTACTGCTGGCACAGTTGCAGAAGGACTGGCAGGGCCAGCTGTACAGAACAGCAGAGGATGTGGCTGTCCGTGTCTCAGGAGAAAGGATCCCGCTCAGTGGCGTACATGGAAGAGACTGGCCTCTTACTGTAGAATGGCATAAAATATACCCGTCTTCGGGTACTTTTACAGTTTCTCGTTAACTCGGGGGGTCAATTAGAACACAAACTAAATGTTGTTTTGTTTTGTTTTTTTTACCAGGATTGTTCAGTCGTTCAGTTCGCTGCACCAGTGAATGAGAACGGCTAAATTAGCGCTGTTCAAACCGAATATCTAGCGAACGCTCCGACGATGATTTTTATGGTTGCATACAATGAATGATAAGCGAATGAATTATCATTTATTTTCCAGTCGTCGGCCGTGTTTACACTAAACCATAATCATTCTGTGTAAGAGCGTCCTTAGTAAATGCGGCCATTTCTTTCTAATACCGGTCCTTGCTCAGTGGCACTCCCTTCCATGTTTTATTGGGTCACCATGACTACTTGTTGCACCCCTGCAAAGGACTAAAGGCTCTTTAGTCAGTCTCCTATTTGTTAGTGGAGACCCCCTGTGTCTTCTGTACTCAGTTGCTCTTCTTGTCGCAGTGTTCAGTCTCTTCCATGTAGTCTGTTGTGTAGACGCGAGGACACAGACAATGTTAGCGCCCCCATCAGAGACTGAACCCCATGACACTTGTAACTGGAGATACCGTAGGAGCTGACATGATGACATTGCGGTAGGTGGAGTTATAGGTTCTCAGATCTCTATATGGAGCCCCTATAGTTCCTGCCCTGCAGCAGCTGCAGTCTTTGGGAGATGATACACTATACTATATGTAGGATAAGACTACTTCTAGAACATTGGGCTGCAGCGATCACTCCCATCATGGTCGCCGTGTAAGGAGAAATCGGACAAAAGACAAACACCATGATGTAGATTATAGAATTCTGTTTTATTAGAATAGCAATAAGCAACATTGTAATTAAATATTATCGGCCATTTAATAAATGACACAATGATCACAGTGACTCTCAGGTTAGAACGGGTGGAGACCACAGAACTTGCTGCGGTCCTTCTGACCAGTCCACCGATGTCCTAAGATGAGAGCCGCCAGACCCAAAGATCCAGAGGAAGGCGAAAAAACTCCCCGGAGAGTTCTACCTCAGGGGGGCAAAAAATTCCTTCCTGACCCCAAATGTGGCGATCGGCTATCACCCTGGATCCAATCTGTCCTGCTGCATATTGCTCTTTAGATGTATGTAATTACAGTTGGTCCCCGACTTGCGAACAGGTTCCGTTCCAGGAGCCTGTTCGCAAGTCCATTTTGTTCGCAAGTCGAACAAATGGTTATATGGAGCGGGATCGCGGGTAGATCCCGCTCCATACAACGTCGGGTGCAGGCTGTTCTTACAGCGGGCATCGAGCGGCAGCAGTTCCGACGAGCTGCGTCGCTTGTCGAAACTGTTAACACTTTAAATACCGCTCTGACAGCGGTATTTAAAGTGTTAACAGTTCTGACGAGTGGCGCGGCTCGTCGGAACTGCTGCCGCTGGGTGCCCGCTGTAAGAACAGCCTACACGCGACGTTCAGGGGGCCCGTACAGCGTCCCACGATGAGATCACGGGACGCTGTGCGGTTGCTAGGCAGCCGGGGACCTCCTGACCTCCTGCCCTACCACCCTCAGGCCCCGGCTTCAGGCTACTTGCCCTACCACCCTCAGGCCCCGGCTGGAGGCGACCCGCCCCACCACCCTCAGGCCCCGGCTTGAGGCGACCCGCCCCACCACCCTCCGGCCCCGGCTTGAGGCGACCCGCCCCACCACCCTCAGGCCCCGGCTGGAGGCGACCCGCCCCACCACCCTCAGGCCCCGGCTGGAGGCGACCCGCCCCACCACCCTCAGGCCCCGGCTGGAGGCGACCCGCCCCACCACCCTCAGGCCCCGGCTGGAGGCGACCCGCCCCACCACCCTCAGGCCCCGGCTGGAGGCGACCCGCCCCACCACCCTCAGGCCCCGGCTGGAGGCGACCCGCCCCACCACAGTCAGGCCCCGGCTTGAGGCGACCCGCCCCACCACCCTCAGGCCCCGGGCTACAGGCGACCCGCCCCACCACCCTCAGGCCCCGGCGACCCGCCCCACCACCCTCAGGCCCCGGCTTGAGGCGACCCGCCCCACCACCCTCAGGCCCCGGCTTGAGGCGACCCGCCCCACCACCATCAGGCCCCGGCTTGAGGCGACCCGTCCCACCACCCTCAGGCCCCGGCTTGAGGCGACCCGCCCCACCACCCTCAGGCCCCGGCTGGGGGCGACCCGCCCCACCACCCTCAGGCCCCGGCTTGAGGCGACCCGCCCCACCACCCTCAGGCCCCGGCTGGGGGCGACCCGCCCCACCACCCTCAGGCCCCGGCTGGGGGCGACCCGCCCCACCGCCCTCAGGCCCGGCTGGAGGCGACCCGCCCCACCGCCCTCAGGCCCCGGCTTTAGGCGACCCGCCCCACCGCCCTCAGACCCCGGCTTTAGGCGACCCGCCCCACCGCCCTCAGGCCCCGGCTTTAGGCGACCCGCCCCACCACCCTCAGGCCCCGGCTTTAGGCGACCCGCCCCACCACCCTCAGGCCCCGGCTTTAGGCGACCCGCCCCACCACCCTCAGGCCCCGGCTTTAGGCGACCCGCCCCACCACCCTCAGGCCCCGGCTTTAGGCGACCCGCCCCACCACCCTCAGGCCCCGGCTTTAGGCGACCCGCCCCTCCACCCTCAGGCCCCGGCTGGAGGCGACCCGCCCCACCACCCTCAGGCCCCGCTGGAGGCGACCCGCCCCACCACCCTCAGGCCCCGGCTGGAGGCGACCCGCCCCACCACCCTCAGGCCCCGGCTGGAGGCGACCCGCCCCACCACCCTCAGGCCCCGGCTGGAGGCGACCCGCCCCACCACCCTCAGGCCCCGGCTGGAGGCGACCCGCCCCACCACCCTCAGGCCCCGGCTGGAGGCGACCCGCCCCACCACCCTCAGGCCCCGGCTGGAGGCGACCCGCCCCACCACAGTCAGGCCCCGGCTTGAGGCGACCCGCCCCACCACCCTCAGGCCCCGGGCTACAGGCGACCCGCCCCACCACCCTCAGGCCCCGGCTGGAGGCGACCCGCCCCACCACCCTCAGGCCCCGGCTGGAGGCGACCCGCCCCACCACCCTCAGGCCCCGGCTGGAGGCGACCCGCCCCACCACAGTCAGGCCCCGGCTTGAGGCGACCCGCCCCACCACCCTCAGGCCCCGGGCTACAGGCGACCCGCCCCACCACCCTCAGGCCCCGGCGACCCGCCCCACCACCCTCAGGCCCCGGCGACCCGCCCCACCACCCTCAGGCCCCGGCTTGAGGCGACCCGCCCCACCACCCTCAGGCCCCGGCTTGAGGCGACCCGCCCCACCACCCTCAGGCCCCGGCTTGAGGCGACCCGCCCCACCACCCTCAGGCCCCGGCTTGAGGCGACCCGCCCCACCACCCTCAGGCCCCGGCTTGAGGCGACCCGCCCCACCACCCTCAGGCCCCAGCTGGAGGCGACCCGCCCCACCACCCTCAGGCCCCGGCTGGAGGCGACCCGCCCCACCACCCTCAGGCCCCGGCTGGAGGCGACCCGCCCCCACCACCCTCAGGCCCCGGCTGGAGGCGACCCGCCCCACCACCCTCAGGCCCCGGCTGGAGGCGACCCGCCCCACCACAGTCAGGCCCCGGCTTGAGGCGACCCGCCCCACCACCCTCAGGCCCCGGGCTACAGGCGACCCGCCCCACCACCCTCAGGCCCCGGCGACCCGCCCCACCACCCTCAGGCCCCGGCGACCCGCCCACCACCCTCAGGCCCCGGCTTGAGGCGACCCGCCCCACCACCCTCAGGCCCCGGCTTGAGGCGACCCGCCCCACCACCCTCAGGCCCCGGCTTGAGGCGACCCGCCCCACCACCCTCAGGCCCCGGCTTGAGGCGACCCGCCCCACCACCCTCAGGCCCCGGCTTGAGGCGACCCGCCCCACCACCCTCAGGCCCCGGCTTGAGGCGACCCGCCCCACCACCCTCAGGCCCCGGCTTGAGGCGACCCGCCCCACCACCCTCAGGCCCCGGGCTACAGGCGACCCGCCCCACCACCCTCAGGCCCCGGGCTACAGGCGACCCGCCCCACCACCCTCAGGCCCCGGGCTACAGGCGACCCGCCCCACCACCCTCAGGCCCCGGGCTACAGGCGACCCGCCCCACCACCCTCAGGCCCCGGCTTGAGGCGACCCGCCCCACCACCCTCAGGCCCCCGGCTTGAGGCGACCCGCCCCACCACCCTCAGGCCCCGGCTTGAGGCGACCCGCCCCACCACCCTCAGGCCCCGGCTTGAGGCGACCCGCCCCACCACCCTCAGGCCCCGGCTGGAGGCGACCCGCCCCACCACCCTCAGGCCCCGGCTTGAGGCGACCCGCCCCACCACCCTCAGGCCCCGGCTTGAGGCGACCCGCCCCACCACCCTCAGGCCCCGGCTTGAGGCGACCCGCCCCACCACCCTCAGGCCCCGGCTTGAGGCGACCCGCCCCACCACCCTCAGGCCCCGGCTTGAGGCGACCCGCCCCACCACCCTCAGGCCCCGGCTTGAGGCGACCCGCTCCCCACCACCCTCAGGCCCCGGCTTGAGGCGACCCGCCCCACCACCCTCAGGCCCCGGCTTGAGGCGACCCGCCCCACCACCCTCAGGCCCCGGCTTGAGGCGACCCGCCCCACCACCCTCAGGCCCCGGCTTGAGGCGACCCGCCCCACCACCCTCAGGCCCCGGCTGGGGGCGACCCGCCCCACCACCCTCAGGCCCCGGCTTGAGGCGACCCGCCCCACCACCCTCAGGCCCCGGCTGGGGGCGACCCGCCCCACCACCCTCAGGCCCCGGCTTTAGGCGACCCGCCCCACCACCCTCAGGCCCCGGCTTTAGGCGACCCGCCCCACCACCCTCAGCCCCGGCTTTAGGCGACCCGCCCCACCACCCTCAGGCCCCGGCTTGAGGCGACCCGCCCCACCACCCTCAGGCCCCGGGCTACAGGCGACCCGCCCCACCACCCTCAGGCCCCGGGCTACAGGCGACCCGCCCCACCACCCTCAGGCCCCGGCTTGAGGCGACCCGCCCCACCACCCTCAGGCCCCGGCTGGAGGCGACCCGCCCCACCACCCTCAGGCCCCGGCTGGAGGCGACCCGCCCCACCACCCTCAGGCCCCGGCTGGAGGCGACCCGCCCCACCACCCTCAGGCCCCGGCTGGAGGCGACCCGCCCCACCACCCTCAGGCCCCGGCTGGAGGCGACCCGCCCCACCACCTCAGGCCCCGGCTGGAGGCGACCCGCCCCACCACCCTCAGGCCCCGGCTGGAGGCGACCCGCCCCACCACAGTCAGGCCCCGGCTTGAGGCGACCCGCCCCACCACCCTCAGGCCCCGGGCTACGGGCGACCCGCCCCACCACCCTCAGGCCCCGGGCTACGGGCGACCTGCCCCACCACCCTCAGGCCCCGGGCTACGGGCGACCCGCCCCACCACCCTCAGGCCCCGGGCTACGGGCGACCCGCCCCACCACCCTCAGGCCCCGGCTACGGGCGACCCGCCCCACCACCCTCAGGCCCCGGGCTACGGGCGACCCGCCCCACCACCCTCAGGCCCCGGGCTACGGGCGACCCGCCCCACCACCCTCAGGCCCCGGGCTACGGGCGACCCGCCCCACCACCCTCAGGCCCCGGGCTTGAGGCGACCCGCCCCACCACCCTCAGGCCCCGGGCTTGAGGCGACCAGCCCCACCACCCTCAGGCCCCGGCTTGAGGCGACCCGCCCCACCACCCTCAGGCCCCGGCTTGAGGCGACCCGCCCCACCACCCTCAGGCCCCGGCTTGAGGCGACCCGCCCCACCACCCTCAGGCCCCGGCTTGAGGCGACCCGCCCCACCACCCTCAGGCCCCGGCTTGAGGCGACCCGCCCCACCACCCTCAGGCCCCGGCTTGAGGCGACCCGCCCCACCACCCTCAGGCCCCGGCTTGAGGCGACCCGCCCCACCACCCTCAGGCCCCGGCTTGAGGCGACCCGCCCCACCACCCTCAGGCCCCGGCTTGAGGCGACCCGCCCCACCACCCTCAGGCCCCGGCTTGAGGCGACCCGCCCCACCACCCTCAGGCCCCGGGCTACAGGCGACCCGCCCCACCACCCTCAGGCCCCGGGCTACAGGCGACCCGCCCCACAACCCTCTGGCCCCGGGCTACAGGCGACCCGCCCCACCACCCTCAGGCCCCGGGCTACAGGCGACCCGCCCCCACCACCCTCAGGCCCCGGCTTGAGGCGACCCGCCCCACCACCCTCAGGCCCCGGCTTGAGGCGACCCGCCCCACCACCCTCAGGCCCCGGCTTGAGGCGACCCGCCCCACCACCCTCAGGCCCCGGCATGAGGCGACCCGCCCCACCACCCTCAGGCCCCGGCTTGAGGCGACCCGCCCCACCACCCTCAGGCCCCGGCTTGAGGCGACCCGCCCCACCACCCTCAGGCCCCGGCTTGAGGCGACCCGCCCCACCACCCTCAGGCCCCGGCTTGAGGCGACCCGCCCCACCACCCTCAGGCCCCGGCTTGAGGCGACCCGCCCCACCACCCTCAGGCCCCGGCTTGAGGCGACCCGCCCCACCACCCTCAGGCCCCGGCTTGAGGCGACCCGCCCCACCACCCTCAGGCCCCGGCTTGAGGCGACCCGCCCCACCACCCTCAGGCCCCGGCTTGAGGCGACCCGCCCCACCACCCTCAGGCCCCGGCTTGAGGCGACCCGCCCCACCACCCTCAGGCCCCGGGCTACAGGCGACCCGCCCCACCACCCTCAGGCCCCGGGCTACAGGCGACCCGCCCCACCACCCTCAGGCCCCGGCTTGAGGCGACCCGCCCCACCACCCTCAGGCCCCGGCTGGAGGCGACCCGCCCCACCACCCTCAGGCCCCGGCTGGAGGCGACCCGCCCCACCACCCTCAGGCCCCGGCTGGAGGCGACCCGCCCCACCACCCTCAGGCCCCGGCTGGAGGCGACCCGCCCCACCACCCTCAGGCCCCGGCTGGAGGCGACCCGCCCCACCACCCTCAGGCCCCGGCTGGAGGCGACCCGCCCCACCACCCTCAGGCCCCGGCTGGAGGCGACCCGCCCCACCACAGTCAGGCCCCGGCTTGAGGCGACCCGCCCCACCACCCTCAGGCCCCGGGCTACGGGCGACCCGCCCCACCACCCTCAGGCCCCGGGCTACGGGCGACCTGCCCCACCACCCTCAGGCCCCGGGCTACGGGCGACCCGCCCCACCACCCTCAGGCCCCGGGCTACGGGCGACCCGCCCCACCACCCTCAGGCCCCGGGCTACGGGCGACCCGCCCCACCACCCTCAGGCCCCGGGCTACGGGCGACCCGCCCCACCACCCTCAGGCCCCGGGCTACGGGCGACCCGCCCCACCACCCTCAGGCCCCGGGCTACGGGCGACCCGCCCCACCACCCTCAGGCCCCGGGCTTGAGGCGACCCGCCCCACCACCCTCAGGCCCCGGGCTTGAGGCGACCAGCCCCACCACCCTCAGGCCCCGGCTTGAGGCGACCCGCCCCACCACCCTCAGGCCCCGGCTTGAGGCGACCCGCCCCACCACCCTCAGGCCCCGGCTTGAGGCGACCCGCCCCACCACCCTCAGGCCCCGGCTTGAGGCGACCCGCCCCACCACCCTCAGGCCCCGGCTTGAGGCGACCCGCCCCACCACCCTCAGGCCCCGGCTTGAGGCGACCCGCCCCACCACCCTCAGGCCCCGGCTTGAGGCGACCCGCCCCACCACCCTCAGGCCCCGGCTTGAGGCGACCCGCCCCACCACCCTCAGGCCCCGGCTTGAGGCGACCCGCCCCACCACCCTCAGGCCCCGGGCTACAGGCGACCCGCCCCACCACCCTCAGGCCCCGGGCTACAGGCGACCCGCCCCACAACCCTCTGGCCCCGGGCTACAGGCGACCCGCCCCACCACCCTCAGGCCCCGGGCTACAGGCGACCCGCCCCACCACCCTCAGGCCCCGGCTTGAGGCGACCCGCCCCACCACCCTCAGGCCCCGGCTTGAGGCGACCCGCCCCACCACCCTCAGGCCCCGGCTGGAGGCGACCCGCCCCACCACAGTCAGGCCCCGGCTTGAGGCGACCCGCCCCACCACCCTCAGGCCCCGGGCTACAGGCGACCCGCCCCACCACCCTCAGGCCCCGGCGACCCGCCCCACCACCCTCAGGCCCCGGCGACCCGCCCCACCACCCTCAGGCCCCGGCTTGAGGCGACCCGCCCCACCACCCTCAGGCCCCGGCTTGAGGCGACCCGCCCCACCACCCTCAGGCCCCGGCTTGAGGCGACCCGCCCCACCACCCTCAGGCCCCGCTTGAGGCGACCCGCCCCACCACCCTCAGGCCCCGGCTTGAGGCGACCCGCCCCACCACCCTCAGGCCCCGGCTTGAGGCGACCCGCCCCACCACCCTCAGGCCCCGGCTTGAGGCGACCCGCCCCACCACCCTCAGGCCCCGGCTTGAGGCGACCCGCCCCACCACCCTCAGGCCCCGGGCTACAGGCGACCCGCCCCACCACCCTCAGGCCCCGGGCTACAGGCGACCCGCCCCACCACCCTCAGGCCCCGGGCTACAGGCGACCCGCCCCACCACCCTCAGGCCCCGGGCTACAGGCGACCCGCCCCACCACCCTCAGGCCCCGGCTTGAGGCGACCCACCCCACCACCCTCAGGCCCCGGCTTGAGGCGACCCGCCCCACCACCCTCAGGCCCCGGCTTGAGGCGACCCGCCCCACCACCCTCAGGCCCCGGCTTGAGGCGACCCGCCCCACCACCCTCAGGCCCCGGCTGGAGGCGACCCGCCCCACCACCCTCAGGCCCCGGCTTGAGGCGACCCGCCCCACCACCCTCAGGCCCCGGCTTGAGGCGACCCGCCCCACCACCCTCAGGCCCCGGCTTGAGGCGACCCGCCCCACCACCCTCAGGCCCCGGCTTGAGGCGACCCGCCCCACCACCCTCAGGCCCCGGCTTGAGGCGACCCGCCCCACCACCCTCAGGCCCCGGCTTGAGGCGACCCGCTCCCCACCACCCTCAGGCCCCGGCTTGAGGCGACCCGCCCCACCACCCTCAGGCCCCGGCTTGAGGCGACCCGCCCCACCACCCTCAGGCCCCGGCTTGAGGCGACCCGCCCCACCACCCTCAGGCCCCGCTTGAGGCGACCCGCCCCACCACCCTCAGGCCCGGCTGGGGGCGACCCGCCCCACCACCCTCAGGCCCCGGCTTGAGGCGACCCGCCCCACCACCCTCAGGCCCCGGCTGGGGGCGACCCGCCCCACCACCCTCAGGCCCCGGCTTTAGGCGACCCGCCCACCACCCTCAGGCCCCGGCTTTAGGCGACCCGCCCCACCACCCTCAGGCCCCGGCTTTAGGCGACCCGCCCACCACCCTCAGGCCCCGGCTTGAGGCGACCCGCCCCACCACCCTCAGGCCCCGGCTGAGGCGACCCGCCCCACCACCCTCAGGCCCCGGCTGGAGGCGACCCGCCCCACTAACCTCAGGCCCCGGCTGGAGGCGACCCGCCCCACCACCCTCAGGCCCCGGCTGGAGGCGACCCGCCCCACCACCCTCAGGCCCCGGCTGAGGCGACCCGCCCCACCACCCTCAGGCCCCGGCTGGAGGCGACCCGCCCCACCACCCTCAGGCCCCGGCTGGAGGCGACCCGCCCCACCACCCTCAGGCCCCGGCTGGAGGCGACCCGCCCCACCACCCTCAGGCCCCGGCTGGAGGCGACCCGCCCCACCACCCTCAGGCCCCGGCTGGAGGCGACCCGCCCCACCACAGTCAGGCCCCGGCTTGAGGCGACCCGCCCCACCACCCTCAGGCCCCGGGCTACGGGCGACCCGCCCCACCACCCTCAGGCCCCGGGCTACGGGCGACCTGCCCCACCACCCTCAGGCCCCGGGCTACGGGCGACCCGCCCCACCACCCTCAGGCCCCGGGCTACGGGCGACCCGCCCCACCACCCTCAGGCCCCGGGCTACGGGCGACCCGCCCCACCACCCTCAA